>NC_056741.1:143349071-143436571 GCF_019279795.1 Protopterus annectens | reverse complement strand
GAGGTACAGGCAAACATAGGAGGATTGTGGCTGACAAAGTTTGCAGATGACTGCAAACTGGGTGCCATAATTGATACTCCAGCGGACACAGACATCCTTCAGAGAGGCCTCATAGAAACGGATAATTGGTGCCAGAGCCATGGCCTTAAGCTGAACGCCAAGAAATGTATAGTCATACCCTTTGGGAAAAACAAGGTACCCACAAATTACCACATAGGTGGCAATCCATTAAGTACGGAAGAGGTAATCAGGGACCTAGGGACCCAGGTTGACAGTAACCTCTCATTTGACACTCACATTGCCAAAGTGGTTAGGAAGACCTTCTATATTGCCCACCTTATCATGAAGGGTTTCACATCTAGATCAAGAGAGGTCATTGTGCCCCTGTACTCTTCTCTTATCAGGCCAATGATTGAGTACAATGCCCCATTTGGGATGTATCTTACCCGACACCTGCAGCAGTTGGAAAGACCCCAAAAGTTCCTCACCAAGAGGATAAAGGGTCTTAAACATATGTCATATGCTGCCCGACTGAAAAAACTCCAGCTCTATTCAGTCGCATACCGCCTACTCAGAGTTGATCTGTGCCTGACGTACAAGGCCATGTCCAATCCGGAATGAATGGACATGCTCCACCTCAGAAAATCCGAATCCATCAGAGCCACGAGAGCAAGAGACTTAAACCTGAACACAGAAATAAATAGGATGTGCTGGAGGGACAGATTCATAACCCAGAGGCTCCCTACACTCTGGAACAGAATCCCAGTCCATGTTAGGCAGAGCCCCTCACTGACTCTATTCAAGAGAAATCTTGACGAGTGGATGGGAGATCATAGGTTTACCCCGGGGGTCATCTCTGTGTCACTACTAGACAGAGGCATAGTAAACTAAACCCTAAAAGGGCATAGTATTCTCATTCTAAGGGGTGGTGAAAGCCACACGCACTCTGGCTAGGCTTATAAATGCCCTAGGGCAGATAGCCTAGTACGAACCTATGAACCTATGAACCTGTGACAGTCAGGCATGGCTGTCAAAAAGGTAGGACAGTAGCACTGAATTTAGAGAGAGGGTAACAACGGAAGCTACACCCTGACCCCTTGTAAGAAATGAGAAAAAGGGGGTTGATCATGATGATGAACATGCCATGACCAAATTTGCAGAATTATGGCCTATAGTGGCTCTAATTGCTTTTAATTGTTGAAATTACGTTTTTGTAGTTACTGGACAATATTGTGTCTGATGGCAGCCTTTAAATAAAGCATCTTTGTTCTGCTTCAACAATATGGTACTGTGGCATTGATTTTGGTCTTTTATATATGTTTATTTAGGTATATATATATATATATATATATATATATATACAGAAACACTAGTCAGACCACTGTTTTGTACACCTTATTTATCAGCTTTTTTGGCATTCCTGATACTTTAAGCCAGTTGGGTACAGCATCTCTGATTCTAGCTTTGACCTCACATTCAGGCTTCCCATTTCCTTAGGCATGTCTCCCAGATACTTAAACCTGTTAATTTGTTCCACAATTAGCCATTCAGTTTCAGTTTTTGATTGTTTCCATTTTGCTCTCATGACCACTGCCTTGTCTGTACTTAGTTTCATTCCATGTGCCTTCAGCTTTGAATTGCAGTCCTCTGTTTGCTGAAGCTCCGTTTCACAGCCTTCTAGTGCCACATTGTCTACATATAGCAACTTCCTTGATTTGTCCCCTCCAATATGTTTGCTTGTGTAGTCCATCACCAGTATGAGCAGAAGTGGGCTCAGAGTTGAACCCTGATGTACACCCACTCCAAATGAGAAACTCTCTGTGAGTCTGAACACTGTTCTTATTTGCGTCATTGGATCCTTGTATATAACCTGCAGTAATTCTTCCATTGTTTTCCAGACTTTGTACTATTGCAGAACTGCCCAAATCAGTTTTTTGGGGACCTTATCATATGCTTTCTCCAACTCTAGGAATACCCAGTTGGACTATTTGCACATTTCTGGCTTCATCTCCACTATCTGTGTCACATTTGATTGGTTGTACTGCATCCTGATCTAACTACAAACCGCTTATCTCACATCTTTCTTTCCATTTCTCTGATTATTCATTTATCAATCACTTTCTCTAACACTTCCATGCAGTGTGACACGAGTTTTATATCTCTGTACTGCCCACATAGAATGCTTATTCTCCAGTCATCTAGTATATGCCTCTCTATCCATTCTGTTTTCAGTACCCACAGGAGCCATTTTCCCTGTAACATGCCCAGCATAACTACCGTATCTGTCATGACTTCATCGGAGCCTGCCACTTTCTCTGGCTTCATTTTCCTTAGTGCACTTTATACTTCCTCTGGGGTGGGTTCTGCTTCCGCTTTTATTGTAGTCTATGTATGGGGCAGTACAGATTCTGTGGGATTTTCTTCTTTCAGAAACTTCTTGAAATACCCCTTCCATCTACCCTTGATGTTGTCGGGACTAGTGACCTGATTGCTGCTGACATCCTTTATGAAGGGTGGTGGATGACCATCTTCTTTCTCTTTATTTTGCTGCCTTACAACCTGATAGAGCTTTCTTGTGACATTCGCTTAGTCACTTTCCAGAAACTGATAGAGGTTCTCTGACACCTTGTTTTTTGCCATTCTAACTGTGTTCTTAGTCTCTTTGTTAGCCAATCAGAATTCCTTCTTAAAGAGGATTTTAAAAGTTTATCCATTCATCTTTGTCTTTTTTTACATTCTCAGTTAATGTTGTTTTAATCAGTATTCCTTCTTAGTTTAATCCATCTTTTCTATTGCCCACTTCTTCCTGCATTCCCTCTTCTGTTGATAACTTCCAGGACTTCTGCATCCCACCACCAGCTTTCCGTATGTACTTATTTCACTACTGTCATCTTCCAGGTCTTCATCATTGTCTGTTAAACTTGGGGCCTTTTCTGGTCACTGTCTCCAACTGACTGCAATCACCAGTGGTTTATGCTGGTGGCTGACCATTTCACTGGAGATGACTTTGTAGTCTCTGATTTTATTCCCATTACTTACTAGGAGGAATTCTAGCTGACCACTCATGGATGTAAACATCATACTTTATACTCATAATATAGGTATGGTGTAGGGATATCAGAATTAATATTATGAACTGTTATATGTCCATATCTCAGCAAGTATTGCCTACATTTCTTTCTGCAAGACTGTCTTAAACTGTGTCCCTGTTGGCTAGACAACAAACAAGATCATGCAGGTAATATTATATAGTTCATATTTATACATCATCTGATCACATTGAGCTACTTTGTTTCAGTAAATTCCTTTTCTAATATCATGTGTCAGTTCAGTGTAAAACAAAAACTTGATACACACAGTTAACACATATGCTACCCTCCCAAAACAGCACTGTCAGCCTAAATTAAATTGCAGTAATTAAAGCTGTTCTTATTACAACAAAAAAAAGATAAAAAGTAAAATAAAACACTGACTACAATTAAGCAATCAGAATATGGCATTACTGGTAGAACACTCCCAATTCTGTTTAAATTAACTTAAATGAACAAAGAAGTCTGACTAAAGTAAAACATTAACAAAACCCAGAACTGGACTATACTATGAAAAATGAACTGATAATAAAAAAGTAAATTACCCTAAAACTAGAACTGAAAGCCAGGCACCTGATCACTCTACTCATAAAAGTCTAGACAAACTACCTGAATACCTATATAGTAAAAACGCATTCACTTAATGCAACCATTAAATGCAAATAGGAAAAAGTACTCAAACCTAAAAATACAGAATAATAATAAACAGAATACATGCATTTCTGGTTTGTGTGCAACATGAAATATCCTGCATTGTGGTTCATAGGTTCATAGGTGTTTAATAGGATAAAGACCACAAGGGCCTCTTTAAGCATAGCCATGCATCCCTAATCTCTGCCAAATTCTCATACCCTTGATAAGTGTAAGCAGGGGCCTGGGAGATGAGCCATTTACAGGTTGCCTGTGTCCATTAGAGACATAGGTGCCAAACCAGGGATGAATTTCCTGTTCCCCATCCAATTGTGCAAGTTACACTTGAATTGGGTTACAGAGGAACTCTGCTTCAAATGACTGGGGAGCCTGTTTCAGAGATGGGGTTCACTGGGATACATACCTGTCTCTCCAAGAGCTCTTATTTATATCACAGACAAGGTTTAAGTCCTTAGAATGGGTAGTTCCTGTGCCGTTTGTTTTTTGTTGTACAAGCTTGTACTGCTGCAACATTATTGTACTTTTTTAATAACAACTGCGTCTAGCTTGTACTGTTGCAACATTTATTAGTATATTGTGTGTGTGTGTGTGTGTGTGTGTGTGTGTGTGTGTGTGTGTTGGAGCTTTTCTCCCTGGGCCTCTACTGAAAATGGACATGTATCCAGTTAGACTAGCCCGGTCAACAAATGTAAAATAAATAAATAAATACATACATTTTGGATATGCAGGAGGTCCATCAGAGTGGGGTCCGACAATACCCTCTATGCCAGGCATAGATCGCTCCTCAACAGCCTATAGGAGACAGACTATAGGAATAGGGCCTTGAGGCAGTCTGCATAGGACATTTTACTTACACCCTGCATTCTTTTAGTGAGGAGCCTCTGTAGACATTCCAATTGTTGGATATGCCTACTTAGGTATATACTAAAGGGGCCATTGTGCTCAATAGTATGTCTGATGAATGCCGAATACAGTGGAACAATGACTTCCTTGGACCTACATGCCATGCCTTTATTTATAAGTTGTACAACATAGAATGATTTCCTCACTACTATAGAAACATGACGGTCAAAGGCTAGATTACTGTCTGTGTCTGTCCATAAGTCCCTGACTACTGGGTCAGCTGTAAGTGGTGTGTTGTCTATTTCAATCCATCAAATATAGTTTTGTTGGCATCCATAATGTCAAACCAAATTGATCGACATTAAGCTTGTTGATACACTACTGTGCATATGGCGAGAACTAGTTATCGCCACATGCAAAACCTAACAAAAAAAAAAAAAAGCAAGCCCTTCTGCGGGTTTAGTTCACATTGTCGTAAGCCAACAATACCGAATACGATATTGTCGGCACGACAATTTCGAAAGTCCAGAACATCATGCAGGTAAACAGAAATCTCCATAAGGGGGTATTTCAGTCACTATAGATCAGATAATTGAATAACAATCTAACCAAAACCAAAACCTTGTACATCAAAGTAACCAAACAACAACAAAAATGAAATCAAAATCATTCAAAGAAAAACAAATGTTTCATTTAAACAACAAAACTGAAAATTATTCAAACCAGATGACTTGTACTTCAAATGTGTAAATTCAAAGCCAAAGCCTCAGGAAATCCAGGAGCAGTATGACCTGCTATATTAGCCAACATCTGGCAAATACAGTATGACCTGCTGTATTAGCCGTCATCTGGCAAATACAGTATGACCTGCTCTATTAGTCAACATCTGGCAAATACAGTATGACCTGCTCTATTAGCCAACATCTGGCAAATACAGTATGACCTGCTCTATTAGTCAACATCTGGCAAATACAGTATGACCTGCTCTATTAGCCAACATCTGGCAAATACACTTCTCAGTTTTAATAGTAGAATGCCTTCTAGGAGTCATAGACACACAGGCATACCAGGAGATACACAAAGACACAAATCATCTGCACAATTCTGCTCAAACAAGATGATGTCCATAATACACATGAAGTCTACCTTATGACTTCTAAAAACAAAATTAATCTTCCACTGTCACCTCTCTATATAATTTTTCATTCACAGCAGATACCTTTCCAGTAACTCATTCATGTTTCAAAAAAAAGGGAGAAACACTAATGGAAAATGAGACTTTAAAGCAGATTGCATCTGAACCCTTTGTTTACAACAATGAATATACATATCATCAAAGTACTGCAAAACAACTTGACCTTCAATAGGAAAAACACATTTCAACTCTTCAAATGTAGTAAACACCTCCTTAACAGGAACATAAGAGAGAGCTATTAGCTGATTAACCCAAAACTGAAAAGATGTACTATTGCCATACAAACTGCCCAATCACAAGTATGGTACGTACCTCCAGATATTTTGACAAACATGAAATAGGCAGGCTTTTGGAAAAGCAGATCCAGTATATAATGTCCAAAACACATTGTAGGACCCATAAGATATTATTCCAAAGATGAACAGAGCACTTTTAGCAGAGTAGCATACTTTACTGAAAGCATGGACAGTATATAATTGTCTATAATCTTTCCCAATAGTAGGAAATGTCCCATTACACATCCAGAACTCTGCTATAGATAAATCAACCAAATTTTGCTCAGTGGTAATAAGCAAAACACATTTTCCACTAACTGCATCAAAGTAAATATGACTGATAAACACACTTTTCTTCAGCTTCCATTGTCCCACATCAGTTTTATCAATCCATAGAGATTTACACACATTTCCAGTACATTTCAAAGTCATCACCTGTCTAACAGTATGTCCCATCTCCCTTCTTGATGGAAGTTTCATCACACCACCAACTCTAGTAGATATGAACACTTCCTCAGTGACCAAGCTAGGTGCATCACGGGACAGCTCTGCCCTCTCTCTCTTGACATAGTCATAGCAGGATACTTTTCTACTTCTAAGATATTCAGAGTGTGTAATATATGTAAAACTTCAAAAGTTCCCCTCCAGCTGAAATATACATAGCGAAAGCACATCCTCAGAATTTGTCACTCGGTTTTAATTTACAAGATGAATACTCTTTTTCATTTACTCATTTACTTCCTTTTCCAACATATATAAAAAAATCACCAGTTACCAGGATAGACACACCACCTCCTGTGAGACAACACAGTAGTATACACCTGCAACGAAACACCTGGTGAATCCATAGCCACAACACGCATAAGGAGCAAACAAAAGCCAATTAACCCAAATTTAAAGACAACCCCCTCATTAACCACATCCCAAAACAATATCCAATGCACCACAAACACAACTCAAAGCACAAAATAAAAGGCATGACCACAAAAAAAAAAAAACAACATTACAACAAGAATTGATAAATATTATATTGATAAAGTTACCATTCCGCGGTTTAAAGGTAAGCACTAGCCTAGCTGCCTTTGCAGGCCATTTTAAGTCTAGACAGTTTCTCTTTTTGTGCTTGAAAGAAGCTATCCCAATTGTTTGTAGGGTGGCTTTACCCATTCTGTGCTCGATAATTATATATTATCCCTAATGAGAATAACTGGGATCATACCATAGATAATATGAGAGGACCCATGCATGAGATAAAGCATTTAAGAGCAGCCTCTGTCCATTAGAAATACCAGGGGCAGTATTGGTGTAAGTTTTCTGTTTCCCAACCATAGATCCATGTTGAACCTGAATATTGTCAGGGATAAACTTTGTTGTTTTGTGGATGAGGATTAGGGAAATGCTCTGTCCTCTGTGGTGACATATTCCTCTTTGCCTGCCCACCATGCACTGCACCAGCAGCTCTTATCACAACTCCAGCATCACCACAAGTGTTTGGGAAATTCGTTTTGCGCCCCTATAGCCTATTGTCTGGAAGAGGCAAGCAGACAATGCTTCAGCACTCCTCTTCCCTCCATGTGAGCTCTGATAGGTGCTCAAGGTGCTAGCTGAACTCAAATTGCCTGTGTTATGGGGTTGGGGTCTGGCATAATGGTTAAGGTGTTTACCTTACAGATGCAAGGTACAGGGTTTAAGTCTCAGCCTAGAAATGACCTAATAACCTAATTATGATGAGGACTTTATCCATCTACACCAACAGAGGTGAATCTGTTGTAATGTTTTTTTTTTTTGGAACTATTTTTGGGGTCCCTTCTAAAGGATCATCAGCTGTTTCCATTGTTTCTACTCAGTCTCTGCCAAGCTCTGCCACCTATCCCAGCCTTACTACAGCAATGTTTGGAGCCAGCAAAGAGATCAAGATGCCCTGAGGCAACATCATTCTGTTGCAAGAGAGGGTTTTTACTTACTATTCCCTGCCTCTGTGAATACTCAGTAAGATCGTGAGGATGCAACATGTAATGGACATCAACACTGGACCTACCCTCCCTTCCACAAGGCTTTTACAATGTCCCTTCCCACAAGCAACACTATGCAGATGTTTCCCTGGTCTCCACCATGGAAAGTGAACTATCAGAGTGTGTCTATGCATGTTCACCCCCTGCCCATGCCACTATTCAAACTCAGGTCTTAGCCAAAGATTTATCCAGCTACACCATCAGTATAGGCACCTTTGGAATTTATAAGAACAACAGAAGTCTGTTTTGTAAAATTCTGCCAAATGTCCAAGGATCAAATGCTTCCAAATGCACAAATTTTACAGATTACCCTCTTGAAGTACACTGTATCCAATACTTTACAAATACTAATAGTATGTTAGCAAGTCAGTGCTAATACTATGTTAATAATGTCCACTACATAATATACATTACAAACATGTTATATGCAGAATAGAAACATTTTATATTAGTCTTTGCATTTTTTGGTTTTATTTATTTATTAAATGTATTACCAATGGTTTCCCAATTGAGTAAAGGCTGTTCTACATCTACATCCAGAGTTAGGTACATTGGACAGTGTGGAAAACAAAACTACAGAGTGCGTACATATTACATCATTTAGTTGAAAGTGGATTACAGCATACTGACTTTACATCAAAGTTGTGGTCACCAACGCATATGTCCATGGACTAAAGTGAAATAAACCATAAGGGAATGTCAAAAATAACTGATGATATCACAGGTTTATAATAACATACTGAAGCACAAACCACAAAACAACACAACTAGCTGACAGTTATAACACCATCATCTCACCAAATATGTCAACTATTAAAACACTTATGGACTAAACTCCACACTGCTTAGGTGCATAGGTGTGTACTTGGCTAATGGCCCTAGAGCCTTTACAAGCCTAGCTCATAGAAGTGCTCTGGCCGACATTAGTCCTCAGTGCCTCTATCAAGTAGAGCCACTGGAGTGATCCATGTGCGTGTGTGAATCCACTCGTATTAGAAAATTGAATATAGATTAACAAACATTTACAGGCACTAATAAAAGTTTTCATATATGGAGCTACAGAAACTACTCAGATTCATTAAAAGTAACTTATTATTCTGACATGCAAACTCTGCCCTTCACTCAGCACAAGTTGCGGTATGGCTTGTTTCGAAATTTACATGTTTCCATGAATGTCCCATCTGAAGCCTCTGTAGAAAGTTACAAACTTATACAGCAGATATGTGTTCAGTAGTGGGGGCTGAGCGCATGTCAAACAGTTAAACCGGAAGGGAAGGGGTGCATGCCCTTACTGCGCTCCTCCAACACACCAATGCTCCAACTAGTGTTGGTTGTTAAACTACAAATCCTACCCCAATGGTATTCAAAACCTGCCATGCCTTGTTTAGCAGCAACCCCTCACAAATACTAGTTGTGCATCAATTTTTCAGGAACTATCCTTTGGCCAATGCAACTAACCAGGTCACTTCAAATCAGGTTTAAATCTATTACTGCATCCATAGCTATGAAAAAACAGACCAAAAACAGGAGGCCAAAATCTGGACATTCTGGGAAAATCTGTACATCATTCTCTTGATCATCTCTTTCCATTTCTTCCTATCCTCTGCACATAAACCTTATCTTAGGCCTTCCTCTATTCCTCTTACCTGGCAGCTCCATCCTTAGCATCTTTTTCCCAATATACCCATCATCCCTCCTCAGCACACTCTTGCTTTGTCTCCAAACTGTCCAACATGAGCTGACCCTCTAATATACTGATTCCTAATCCTATCCATCCTAGTCACACCGATTGCAAATCTTAACATCTTTAACTCTGCCACATCCAGCTCTGACTCCTGCCTTTTTGTCAATGCCACTGCATTCTACCCTTTTCCTTCACACTACATTCTTACACATTCTCAATTTCCTTCATCTTCATTAAGTCTGACTTTTTTCACTACTGTTTACTCTGAAATTGTGATGATTATGTTTGGTACTTTTCCGTTAAATCCCTACCAGTTTGTGCTGCTGTATTTTGCCACTATTTCATCGGCACTTTGGATTGCCTTCTTTCCTACACCACCACGGACAAAGATGACATAAAAACAAATACAGAAAGAAGGCTATCCAAACTGCCAACGAAATACCGTTAAACCCCTACCACTTCGTGCTGCTGTGTTTTGGCAGTATTTCTTTGGCAGTTTGGATTGCCTTCTTTCCCACAACACTGATGAAGATGACATTAAAAGAAATACACAAATAAGGTATTAATCTTCACACTTCATACCCTTCGTAAAATTCATGGTAATACAAAACCTGCTATGCTATCAAGTCTAACTACAATATTTAAAATGCACATCTGTACTTCTACACCTTTGTCCCTCATTACTTATGTTTTCTTTCCAATTTGGTCAGCTAACAGCTTGAGAGATATGCAACCACTGCGTCAGTATGTCATTTCTGATCATCCCTGACAAGTTGCACAGCTTATTTCAGACATTTGGCCCTGAGTTGGAGAATTAGGATATTGCTGACAACTCCCTTAACATATATACCTCTCAGCTTTCCAGATTTTTCACAGAATGTCATTTCTGCCTCATGTTCTTGGTGGTTTCCGCATAACATGTGTAGTCTCCTTCCAAATCAGTGAAGATTAAAGTCACAAAATAATGAAAAACGTTTGAGTTTCAGAATAAACATCATTCAGAAAAAAAGCATGCTAACACTAAACAGCTGTTCTTGCAACTTTCTGAGTTTATGGGAGCAATATTTAAAATCTGTCCCTATTTTGGGGGCTTTGCTCCTCCATTACTTTCGGATTTATCTAAATCTCTTGCGGTAAAAGGTGAAGACATAACTGTTAATGATTTTCAGGACATTTCCACATCTCAGGAGTTAGTCTGTAATAAAGTCTGAAATATTTTTAATTGTTCAGCCTAAACCTAACGAAATTATCTGTACTATAAGCGAGTTGGTAGGAAAGAAGGCAATCCAAAGTGCCGACGAAATAGCAGCAACACAGCAGCACAAAGTGGTAGGGGTTTAACAGAAAAATACCTTATGTTTTCCATTTAAAATTGTTCATACATACTGAACCACATCCTTCTACATGTTGCATTTGCCCCACTTCTCCCACATAGTGCTCTATCTTATCGTACATTCTAATTTAATTGACATTTTTACAGAAATGTTACTTAATTCTTTTTCACTGTGAACAATTGTGTAATGGTGGAGCTTTCCTCCCGGGCCGCTGCTGAAAATAGGCTGTTAGCCTAGTTGGACATCCTCGGTAACCAAAACACACTGGTATACTGTACCCCTTCATTACCACCCCACAGAGGGCCTAACAAAAAATTATTGTATTCAAAGAAGTCCCTTTGGCCAAGGTAATCTACTATCAAATAAATTCAAGCGTATTCTAGCTCTCTATCTGCATCAACATCGTACTCATGTCAATCATCCAGAGCCTATTCTGATACACTGTTCAGCTCCAATATAAAACCAGCTTCAACAGTTAACAATGCACCATTATAAAACAGAAAAATGCACCGAACCGGGGCACTTAAGTTGGAAACCAAGTATTTGCGACCCATACATACCTCTCAACTGTACAGACTTTCACAGAATATTCAGAGTTTTGCACCATCTGTTTCTCATGAAATTGCCAAAAAAAAAAAATCATCCCTTCAGACTTCATACCCCTTAGAAAATCCATACTAATACAAAACCTGTTATTCTATCAAACTTCCTAAGTTTGTAAGAGCAATACTTAAAAGGTGTCCCTATTTTGGGGCCTTTGCCCCCATTATTTATGGCTTTATCCAGATTTCTTGCTGAGAGAGGCATAACTGAGACAGAAACAAAAAGGACAAAAATCATCAAATTCCACAGATTAACATTAAAAAGCTTGCGGAATCAATTTGTTCACGCGCTCATTCTAATTTAATCCCATTAAAATCGTAATCTTACACAGAAGTTGTACCTTTTGGCTCTGTTTCAGAAAGATACTGGCAGCAGCGTTGTACCTCCACTTTTCTTAAAGTAGGGAGTGGCGGAAGTTCTCGAGGGGAACTTGTCCAAGTTCACATTAACAGCATCTGCTTAGTGCACACCATCTACGCCTCTGATACTACCTTCGAGGTAACATGGGTGCATACCTCAAACTACAAAAAATGTGCCTAATCTGCAAGATACTGGGGTTCATTCAAAACTAAATACTTCAAGGCCCAGCTGAGCAAACTAGAGATCTGCACGCTGTATAGGAGTACCACGGCTTATAAAGTGTAAAAGTTCACAATCTTAAGTTTTGCAATCATTCTATATTATAATATTGTAATGTTTTAAGGGTTTGCTTGAGAAAAGAATTTCTGCACCCCACCAGCATAGAGGGATCCACCCAAGAGAACGCAGTACTTAATAATTGCAGTTCCACAGCATTAGGGAGGAGTGTTTTTTTCTTCAGTCCTATAGTTGTGATTTCAGCGTTGTACTAAAAATGTAGGAATAGTGTAAGCTGGTTTCAGAATTAACACTGTGAACCTCCATACCTCATGAGGGATAAAGTCTTGCTTGCAACTCTGATGATATATGCAAGACTAAGAGCGTGAGGCACCAGACATGGGGTGGGGGGAGTTAAGAGAGTGGGAGAGAGTGGCCAATGTTAGTTCACCCTTCTTTGGGGGAGGGTGGGAAGGAGGGAGGCAGAAAGCTTGGCTCACTGCATTGCTGATTCCTACAGGGCTGCACGGTCATTGCTCATGTTGGTGTGAATAAGGTCTATTATCCACAGCAAAGAGTCTGGCATATCCAGACTACACATGCACAGCCAAGACCTACTTAACATAGAGGTTGGGCATGTGGGGTAGCAGGCATGCACTTGCTAAGGGCAGCTGCCAAGGGTGTGGGGTTAGGGCAGTTTGTAGGACCTGCTGACTGCTGTGCTCTCTAGCACCAGACTTTAGCTTCCACCTGGGTATGAATCGACCATAGGACTCTCTCCAATGGAGAAACAAATGGGTCATTTAGGTGTAGGAAGGGTAGACATAGAGCTGATCCTGTGGACACCACAAATAATAAGAGAATTTAACAATATGAACTTTATAGCTGAGACATGATTATCTATGGTTCATGTCACAAGCCCTCTGCAAACTTTGTCCCTATTATCTGTACAAGTAGCAAGATCATGCAAAATAATAAAATAAATGTTTAAGTGTGCATCATTGTAATTTCTATCTAATTATTTCTATCTGCTTTAATTTAGTGAGATCTTTTTTCATGTCATGAAGCACTGGTGTACAGATTTCACTGACATATGACTCAACAAAGAGGAATCTAAGAACTTCTTATGCTCCCAAATACTGGTAATGTGGAAAAAGCAAGGTTAAGGTAGTATCTATGAGAGCACTCATAAGCTGCGGAAAATAGCAACAAGTCACATTTGAAGACTAGCAAAACAGTACAACAAAACCAAAGTATAACACAACTGAAGTAAATTTAGAGAGAGAGAAAGTACATAACCCACCATTAACAGCACATACTGTTGAGAAGTCGTGTACATCAACATGTGCAACATATGTCAATGGAAATACACAATACAGAGCAGGCAAGGCAGATTTTTCAGTTTCTCTAAGATGAAGGTAGTTAGGATATAAGTGTTGCATTTCTCCACAGTAACAGCATTCTGTAGGTGAGCAGATGCAATACCAAGATACAGTTCCTCCAGGTTTGATATGACTAGGAACTCTTATTAGTCCTTAGAAGTCCCCAGATGCTCAGGAGGTTCATATATAGTGACAGATTAAGTGACCGCAGGGACTCCATTTCCACCCTATAGGTAATTAATAGTTTTGTCAAATATAACATATTCTGTAGACCACATCAGTCTAGGGTTATGAAATAGTAGTGGTGTTCCCTGCAGCCCAGCAGCAGTAGGCAAATTCTGTAATAGGAATAGGATAGGTTACAAAGATCATACCACAACTATACCAGTCTAGGTCTAGCCCAGTTCAATGTGTTAGTCTTCCATCTCACGGACCATGGAAAACTGGATTTTGTTCTTTGCAGATAATATCAAGATTAGAAGGCTAGAGGCAAACAAGGAAGCAAACATGAAGTCAGATCTAAGAAGAGTGAACACATTGACTAAATGGTTCAAACATTCCCATGGTTCCTTTCAAGTGTGTGACACTGCACTTAAGAGTTGACAAGCCAGAGGCTAACTATGCAACAGGATGAGTCAAACAAAAAAATTTGAACAAGAACGACCAAGTATAGCTTCATAGATTCATATATATTCCAAAACCACTGAGCCTGTGACCATTCATGCCTTGACAGTACCTTCCTTTAGGCTAGACCTCCTTTCTCCAGGAGGGCCAGTACAGTCAATACCAGATTAAATTTGGGGATACCCATCCAGTCATTTAGTCTATGTTTAAACGATGTTAGTGACTTTGACTCCTTAACATACTGGAGAACTTTATTCCAGAGGTTTGGGAGGCACTGGGTTATAAATCTCCCCCGCTAACATGTTTTATTCAGCTATTGGTGAACATTTGGGTCTCTGGTTCTACTATTAGTGGAGATAGTGGACTTGCAGGGTAATAGGTGGTCCAGGACAATCAGGTCTCTAATTGCATAGTAAGAAAGATCAAGACCTTCCCTCTAAAGTCTATAAGACACTGGATAAAGTGTTGAGCATCCAGGCTCTTTTGGTAGCTCAAGGACTTAAGGCCTGTGATCTTTTTTTGGTTAGGAACCCTTGGAGTCTTTTGAATTATTTGATATGTTTAATGAGATACATCCAAAATGGGGGGTTGTACTTGATTTCAATGTGGAGTATAAGAGCGTGATTATCTCTTTAGACCTTGATGGCATTCCTTTGGCAATTAGCTGCGCTAAACAAAAAGATTTCCTGACAACCATTGTCACATGATGGTCAAAAGAGAGGGAGCTTTCAACCCAAGCTCCCAGGTATCTGACCACATTTTAATTTTGTAGTGGATTTTTGTCTATACAGTATGACAAGGGGAGGGGTTGTTTACCCTTTTTAGTATTTAGTTTGGCATTTATAATGAAAGAAAACCTTGGCCATCCTGTATGGTCAAAATTACTCCAAAGCATGTAATCTGCTTTGTTGTAATGTGTGATCATGATTCTATTTTGAAGCTGGCTGGACAGCTGACTGCCATATCTCTGGAGTTTTGGTAATTCATGGGTGAGGGGCTTAAATAACATTGTATATCCCAAGGAAGTTTTATACAACCAGGAGTATTTAGTCTGAGATCTTCAGAATATCTAGGATGGCTATGAGAATTATTTCAAGTGATATGTCTGCTGACAGCAAGATTTCCATTACACCTTCGAGTTGGTCAGAAGCTAGAACACAGCAACTTATTCTGCAGGTTATAGCAACCTAGCCTTATGAAGAAGCAGCAATGTTGTTTGCTAGGGCCTTACTGATGTAGGTATCCTGTGACGACACAAGATCACTTAGGAAATTTATCCTATATTATGCTGGTCAAATGGGATAATTAAAAAAAAGAAGATTGAGTTGCTGATGCTGGGGTAGGACAATGTTAAATTCTGCGCAGACCTTCAATCTTTTGTTGGGTTTTCTCAACTAAGTAGTCATTGTGACCTGAGAATACAATACTTTAGTCAAATATCATCTTATCTAATGTTTGTAGTGACTTTGATATAGGTCACATATTTGTTTTGTGTCTTGTGTTGGTCTGACCTGTCAGATCCCCATTTAACTCAGCTGCACAGCCTGGCTTTTACCTTCATAAGACTGATTTTCAAGTCATTGTGTTTCACACATTCTTTGACTGTTAGAATTCAAGATTATAGTGGGCTTTTTTATCACCCAGCACCTGCAGGGGACCTTACCCAATGATTTCACTACTTGAACCAAATCAGCCCATTTTTCCATGTGGGTAGGAACCACAGTTTCACAAATTAAGTAAAAAACCCTATGGCCCATTCAGTCCTGGTTGGGAAGTCTCACTGAACCATCCATTCCCCTAGTAGTAAGAAAAAAGTCGCTGGGAAAAGGTCAGCTATCAAGTCCTGAAGAACAGTATACCCCTATGATGCCTGCAGACGTACAATGGTTGTTTCTTGAGGGAGAAGACACACACACACATACACACACACAAACACACACACACACACACACACACACACACACACACACACACACACACACACACACACACACACACACCTCCTATTCTCTGACTGAGCAGTTAAGCCCCTGCCAGTGCAGTACAGTACAAACCAACATAGTCACTTCAAATAGGTGATAAATCTAGCCACAGCTAGGTGTCATAACTGCTGCAGGCTGGCATCATCCAGTTCCACCCCCCATCCTTGAGGATGAGAGAGCTAGTGTCTCACAGTCAAGTCCATCCTTCCCTGCCAGAGCCCACAGATGCATGTGTTGCTAATCAATCATGGGTTGTCTGGGCTGTAGCTAGAGTTACCAACCATCCTGGATTTTCCAGGACAGTCCTGTTTTTCAGTCTTGTGTCCTGCACAGTGCCTATCCAGGATGTAAAAAGTCACAGATCTGAGCAGAGCTGGATCCAGCACTAGGCGACATAGGCAATCTCCTAGGGCCCTGTGGCTGGGGGGGGGGGGTGCAATCTGGCCAAGAGGCTTAAATACTTATTAATGAAAAAAAAGAAAACTTCTTAACTACATGGTAGTGGCATTTTCTCCTTTAAGGATGACCATGCGTGCATGCCACTGTATATATCAAGTCATTCCATTCTGGTAAGAGAGAAGGTAAGTGTGTGTGTGTGTGTGTGTGTGTGTGTGTGTGTGTGTGTGTGTGTGTGTGTGTGTGTGTGTGTGTGTGTGCGTGTGTGTGTGTGTGTGTGTGTGTGTGTGTGTGTGTGTGTGTGTGTGTGTGTGTGTGTGTGTGTGTGTGTGTGTGTGTGCGTGTGTGTCTGTGTAAGTAATTCAAACTAGCATTTCTGAATAGAGAAAATGTGTATGTACATATGTATGTATATGTGAGTGCATGTAATTTAAACTAGTTGTTTTGTTTCTGTATTAGAAAGTGTGTATATTTATGAAATTTAAACTAACCACTCTGTATGCGAGATAGTGTGTGCGAGTGCTTGTGTGTGTGTGTGTGTGTGTGTGTGTGTGTGTGTGTGTGTGTGTGTGTGTGTGTATGTGTGTGTGTGTGTGTGTGTGTGTGCTGCTGTGTTGTGTGACAGAAGGTAGATGTGTGTGTGGGTGTGTATGTTTTTAAAATACTTAACTGTCTAGATTTAGCCTCATAGATTTGGTATATTTATCAGATAATTTGTGGTTTTCTAGCAATTCACAGAGGATTGAAGTCACTAAATAATGACAGATATACGAGTTTGACTGCATATCCTTCAGAAAATGCATGACAATACAAATCCTGTTATTCTAGCAACTAGGTTAAAATGAGCAAAATATTTAAAATCTAACCATATTTTGGGCCAGTGTATCCCCATTATTTCAGGTTTTGTCCAGATTTCTTACACTAAGAGGTTGAGAGTATGTTTACCTCAACTATCCAGATTTTTGCCTCATATTTTGGCCTATTCATCATAAAATTTGTGTTTTATTGGCAATTCACAAAGGATTGAAGTCACTAAATAATGACATATATATATATATATATATATATATATATATATATACATTTCAGAATTCATTTCCTTCAGAAAATGCATGCTAACAGAAATCCTGTTATTGTAGCAACTTTCTAAGTCTGTAAGACCAATATTTAAAATGTATCCCTATTTTGGTGCTTTGTCCCCCTGTTATTTTAGGCTTTGTCCTGATTTTTTATGCTAAGAGGTTGAAAGATATCGATGTATGTTAAGTAATGCCCTAGTTGGGGGGAGGCAGGTTAGTCAATTAATTTGATCAGGTTTGACCCTGAAACTTGGTTACAGGAGATAAGAACCCAAATCCTGTACACCAACTACCAGGCTGCATAAAGAATTGTGAGCTTCAGTGGAGACAAGAGTCCATATCCTCTACTCTGACTACCAGACTGTTGAAGGAATTGTGAGCTTCAGTGGAGATAAGAACTTAAATCATCTACACCAACTATCAGACTGCTGATGGAATTGTGAGTTTGAGTTTCAGTACATTTTCAGGGAATTATGAGTTTCAGTGCATTTTCATGGAATTGTGAGTTTCAAGGGAAGAGACGTTTACTGTTGCTCATGCTAAGTCTATTTTCAATGTGCAACTAACTGTTTTGTTTAGCAAATGGTAGTCACTGTTTGCGCTATAGAATTTGAAAGCAGTGTTAGTAGCATAATTGCCTTTGGTGCAGAAGGCTGTGGATTCTACTCCCACATCGTGCAGATGGAGTGCTGGTATTGCTGTACCTTTTCGATTGTTGATTATTTCTTGCATTTTAAGGTGGGGTTAAGGGTTCTGCACTCCTGAGTGTGCCCTCCTTTGTATGAGATAGTTATTAACTATGAACTTGTCAGTTTGTCAGTCATTCTATATATAGTATTACCAGCTTACCATTTTTTTTAATGTAACATCGGTAATTTAATTATTCAAGGGCAGTAGGCATTGAATTTGTAGATGAAACACTGAAATGTAAAGTTTGTTTGCCATTAACAACCTCTTCATCAGTTACACTTCTCTTTAATGTCAAATTATTCAGATGACTTTACTTCTCCAGCGATTGGCTTCTTTACTGATATTGCTGGATTGTAATGACAGATGTCTGAGTGGACTTTTATGGTTGAAATAGTATTAGGCCTAGTATTATTTTTTCGCCTGTAATTCTGTTGTAGTTATCTGCATGTATAGTTGATGTCAGCTGTCTTTGTACTTACCGCCATTATTATTTTTTTCACTCTTCACTGTAACAAACCAGTCCCGCTAGTCACTTGGTGTCACTTGGTGTAATATATGAAATTGTTTTTGACGATTGCTGCTTGTACTATTGTTTGAATTATAGATACTACTATAATACTAGACTAGTCGAAATTAAAGTATTAAGTGGTTAATTATCTATCTCAAGTTACTGTTAGGCCACTCTTTCCTAGATCCATTCATCGGCCGTGGTGGATTTTACTGCAGGTTTATTGCTTACAACAAAAAGAGGAAAAAAAAAAACATCACGGAACTCTCCAGGCAAGGCTTGATAAACCAGATAAAAAACACAGAATAAAGCAAAAAAAATATGATAGCAGGATAAAGGTTGGTAAGACAAAAATAAGAATAAAATAAATGAAGAAATACCAAACCAACAGGTTAAAATCCAGGAAAGTTAATAGATGTATCCAAAAGAGTGATAAGCACATTCACAGTGACCACACCACTTCATCAGACAACATTAACTAAGAAATACAAGTCTTTTATACAAAGTGTGACCAATAAAAAGCCCTTAATTATGATGTCATCAAAAAGATACAGATGTTTTAAAAGAACACATACTGCAGAAAACACATTCATAAATCATGAATAAAAACAGCTATAAAAATGTATGCAAACATATTGCACTTATAGAAATATATATATAAAAATAAAACATGTTATTTATGTCTAAGTCTACGTCCCTTCAGGAAGGGTTTCAGTGAAAAAAAAAAACATTTAGACCAGGTGTTTTTTCTGAATTCAATACAATAAAATCAACTTCTGTTCTATAGTTTCAGTGTGGTTTCTAAAATCACCTCCTTTTAAATTAGTGTCTAAAACTTACAATACATAGAACCTAAATAAATGTGTGGTACCATGACTATATATATATATTTCTGAAATTTACATGTGTACACTCTTTTGAACATTTAGAGTTTCTAGATGTCAAAATAGACAAAGCAGACTTTGATTCTGTCCATACCAGCTTATATAGAAAACCTACACGCAGGAATGCACTTTTACACAATAATAGTATGCATCCAAGGCATATAATGAGAAATATGCTTAAAGGACAGGTGTATAGAATCCTTAGGCTTCATAATGATGATACAGTCGCATGCAAAGCTCTTGAATCTTTGAAAATGATTTTTTAGAAAGGGGGTATCAAGAAATATAAATAGATACCTGCATCTTTGAAGATTGGAAGCAGAGAATAGATAGATGCAGGCCTTATTTTAAATCAACCGCAAGCATACATGCAGTAGGATGGCAACAGGACTCTACTAGTAATATTTTTAGAGTGCATCTACAATTTTCTAGTGATATGTCAATATTGTGACATAAAGAATAACTGGAAGATACTGAACAGTGTACCTGAGTTAAAAGACAAGATAGGAAGTACTCCACATTTTTCTTTCAGAAACAACAAATTCCTCAAGCAACATCTTCGTTAAAAGTCCAATATCCTAGAGAAAGGGAAACCATTATCTGACAGGATTGGTACATTATTGGAGAAGTTGTTCAACCTGTAAATTTATTTTTACCTGTCTGTCATACACACACACTGTTTTAAGATTCACAATTAATGTTGATTTTTATGCTAACTGCAAAACGTGTAACCTTGTATATTTTTCTTTCTGTCAACTATGTCATGCATTTATGTTGGCAAGACAAATAAACCCTTTAAGGATAGGATCCTTGTACATCAGAGAGACATAAAGAATAAAAAAGATAGTAATGCCTTAGCAGCACATATTATGAGCCATGGTACCACACACTCATTTAGGTCCTTTGTATTGTACATTTTAGACACTAATTTAAGAGGAGGTGATTTTAAAAACCACACTGAAACTATAGAACAGAAGTGGATTTTATTGTTGAATGCAGAAAAAACACCTGGTCTAAATGGATTTTTTTCACTGAAACCCTTCCTGAAAGGACATAGACTTAGACATAAATAATGTTTTATTTTTATATATATTTCTATAAGTGCAATATATTTGCATACATTTTTATAGCTGTTTTTATTCATGATATATGAACATGTTTTCTGCAGTATGTGTTCTTTTAAAAATGTGTAACTTTTTGATGACGTCATAATTAATGGCTTTTTATTGGTCACACTTTGTATAAAAGACTTGTATTTCTTAGTTAATGTTGTCTGATGAAGCGGTGTGGTCACCGTGAAAGTGCTTACCACTCTTTTGGATACATCTGTTAAAGTTCTTGGGTTTTAGCCTGTTGGTTTGGTATTTCTTCATTTTAAAAACCACAAAATGCTGGTCAGGGTCAGGCAAAAAAACAAGAAGGAACTTTCAAACTCCCTTTATTCACACAAGTATGCAAATACACATTCTGAATTATGAATAAACTTTCTTTCCCAAATATGTAATACAATGTTAGCATAGGCGTAGCATATTGTAGAGAGGAGTGACTTTCACTTATGTTTGGAATTTATGGCTGTAGTGCAAACAATTATGTATTTTTTGAGGGTCAGTTTTACAAGCAGGTTTCGGAAGTGGCAATGGGGGCATGTTGCCCTCCCCCCACCCTACACTAACATTGTATTACATACTTGGGAAAGGAAGTTTATTCATAATTCAGAATGTGTATTTGTGTATTTGTGTGAACAAATGATGTTTGAACCTTCCTTCTTGTTTTTTGCCTGACCCTGACCAGAATTTTGCGGTTTATTATCCAGCTTATTGTTTATTGTTTCTAGAATACCTGATATCCAATCCATTAAGCAAAAAAGCATAAATAATTTGATAGAAATACATATTTTACAGCAGTTTGTGACAGTTTTGTACACTAGAAAACTAATACAAAACTGCTCTAAAACATGCATTTCATAAGGCAAAATTACAAAATTTTCCCTGGGGCGATACCCCTGGCACCACTCACCACCATAAAAATTTTTCTTGCGCCTTCAGCACTTGGATATCTATTCTCCAAGATTTTCTCTTTGAAGTGTTGGCAACTCTAGGTGTAATTTGGGTTTCATCCCTCTACACCAAGGGGGTGGTCAGATTACAGTGTGCTTTGAAAGTGCAGACATTTTGTGCAGAGCAAAAGAGTAAGGTATTACTAGTGTGCTGAAAATGTTGTGTCCAACTGTAGATGGTGTACATAGACAGAAAAAGTTCAGTTGTCAAGCTTATGACCTACTGGCTACAGCTTGATTAGTGCAACCACATGTTTCTGAATGAAGTTAATATCTGACTCCTGATAGTAAATGGAAGCTTATTCCTCAATATTTTAAGGTGCTGTATAATATATGTCAACATTTTTTTGTAACACTGACTTGGAGAAATGTAGAACTAATCTCATCAAAGCTTGGAATCTTAGCCTGCATTCCAGAACTGTTGTACCTAGTACCATCCAGGCAAAATGAAGTACCTTTGATTGCTAAATCACACTTAAGCCATTTTGAGTGATTGCTACTGTTTGCCGCTTTTATGCGTGCATTGCACTGATTTTTTTTTCTAAAGAAATCGCTCTTCCTCTGACTAATACTGCTCTAAGGCTGTCTTCAAATTGCCTTGATTTCCAGCTAGTTGTTAAAGTGGTTTGTTTTAGCATTGCACTTTTTGGTTTCTTTTTACGTCAGGGGTTTATTCATCTTGTGGCAGGAGGTGTTTGTCTTGTTTAACTGAGGTGGGAAATACAAAAAAGGACTCATAGTGTAATCATTTTATTGGTCATTGGGCACCTTAGTTAGTTCTTTTTTCTGTGTTGCTATAATTTTTGTGTGTTTGCATGGGGTTGCAGTGCCTTGTACAGTAGTAAACACCTAGAAAGCAAATTTTCCCTGTAGAACAGCCCATACAACTGTACCCGGTAAAGTGGGTAAACATTCATGTTAGTAGAATTTAGCACTGCTTAGCATTATTTGCCAGTAAAGCTCCCTTGTAAGTCTGCACCAACAAATCACCCTTAATATCCTTTTAATCCTAATACACCACCCATCTTGTAGCTCACAAATCAAAGGAGTGGACAGTATTGACATGTGATTTCTAAACTTCTCTGCAGCCAGGTTGGTGGATATGGACATCTTGAGACAATGTAGCAATTGTCTCATGTTAACCGACAACCACTTAATCCTTAAAGAAACAGACACAGTATGAGAGAGGTGTATATACACAATGACACTGGAAGCTAAACTCTCACATACAAGTGCACATCAGGTTGTTGAAACCACACACACACACACACACACACACACACACACACACACACACACACACACACACACACACACACACACACGCACACACACACACCCCTCACATAACACACAACACATATATAGACTAACATGTTGAAGCACTTAAAAGCAATCTTCCAAAACAACAAAGATCACCTAGACCACTTATTGTTGAAGTTATGTCTCAACAAGCCCAAAGGCATTGAGGAAAAACAACACCTAACACCACACATACTGTCACTCTCAGTGAAACCACAAATGCTAATCCCCTATGGGAAGCAAACACACTTCCCAGGCCTCTCGTAATAGGGGACTCCTCTGTAAACTATACTGATGCCCCACTAACTAGGCTGAACAAGGAGAAGATAACTGTTAGCTGCTTAACTAGAGCCAGAATCTGCCAAATCACGCACGCACTCAAGTCATTATGCCACAAGTACCAGTGTAATTCCATCATAGTACATGTAAGTGTAAATGACCTGAGATGTACATTCCTAGACTACATGAAGAGAGACATCATGGAGCTTTAAGACTATGTGTTTCAAGCTGGTATGAGCCTAGCACTGAGCAGCATATTACCATCACAGAGGATGATGCCACAATAAGAGCAAAAAATGATTGATTTCAACAACTGTCTGTCTTTATGGTGTCATTATAAAGGGATTCAATATTTTTCAGCTTGGGAGGACATGATTAATGGACCATGTTGCTTTGCCAAAGATGGTCTGCACCTCCCCTCTCTAGGCTTTCAAATACTGACTAGCACTTTATACACCCCATAGTGTTTTTTTAGGTAATGCCAAACTGACAAACCATAATAAAATCCATTCAACTAAGCCTCAAGGTGTTATTGCTCAATGCCAGGATCCTAAAGAAAAAAACTATACTCCCTCCAAGCCTTCCTCACACTCGAGAATGCAGATATCGCTGCAGTTACCAAGACATGGTTTAAAGTGGCAGAGAGTACCCCAGCAGTGCAAGGTTTCAGTATCTTCCATACTTTTAGATCAGTAGCTGCACAGACAAGGCCTAAAAGAGAAGGTGCCTCAATAAACATCAATAGCAGGCATACCTCTAGGGTGATCAAACAGGATGACATGATGGAGTTCCTCCATGTGCAGATCACCATAGACAAAATCCTGTACCATATCCTAGCCAGCTATAGGTCACCTTCCATGTTCCATGAAGCTCACAATGCATCCCTGGATCTAAGGCTAAGAGCACAGCCTCCATGGGAACACATGGCATTCTGCGCTGCATTCTTGATGTTCTAAAACAAGAGCTAGCTACTCCAATAGGTACTTTATTTAACCACAGCCTGAGTACTAGCTTTGTCCCCACTGAATGAAAAACAGCTACTGTTATCCTCCACAAGGGTGGCTCAGCAACAGATTCGGGTAACTATAGACCCATAGGTTTAACCAGCATCATCTGTAAAGGAACTGAACGAATCATCATGGACTTCATAAATAAGGATATAGGAGACCTCCAAACCCTGGCTCCATCCCAGTTTTGTCAAGGGTAGGTCATGACTGATAAACCTGGTGGAATTCTTTGAGAATGTGACCAGAGCCATAAACAAGTGCAAAGCCATGCACACAGCATATCTTGACTTGGCCAAGGTCTTCAAAACTGTCCTACATTAGGGCAACATTGACAATCTAATCCAGTTTAATATCAGCCCCTATGTTGTGAGGTGGGTTACAAACTGGCTTACAGATTGACAACACTTAGTCAGAATGGGAGACTTTACCTCTACCAGCAGACCTGTCACCAGTGGGGTCCCACAAGGGTTAGTGCTGGGCCCCTTCTTGTTTGGCATATACTTCTCAGAAGTCTAGGCCAAAATGGAGGGGCTGTGGCTAAACAAGTTTGTGGATGACTGCAACTTAGGTGCTCTCATTGAATCCCCTAGCAATGTCAACGTACTTCAAAAGCGGCTTACACGGACCAATGATTGGTGCAAATGCCATGGTCTTAAACTAAATGCAAAAAAAAGGCATCATCATCTCCTTCAGTAAAAACAATGTCCCTGCTGATTATAAGTTAAACAATAACACCCTAAGTACCAATTCAGTAGTCACAGACTTGGGAATACATGTTGACTGTGACATCAACTTTGACTACCATGTGTCTACTGTGGTTAGAAGGCATTATATGTCTCTCACCTGATTAGCAAAGGCATCACCTCAAGAGCAAAATAGGTTATAACTCCCTCATCAGGTCTACTACTGAGTATAATGCTCCCTCTGGTATGTACCATACCAGACACCTGAAGCAACTTGAGAGACCTTAGAGATTTCTAACTACAACAATTTAGGGTCTCCAGCACATGTCTTATATGGACAGACTAATGTTGTTGTCACTGTACTCAGTAGCATATAGACTACTTAGAGGTGATATATGTCTGGCTTACAGGGCTATCTCTGACCCAAATCTAATGGAAATGCTGCAGATCTGTAAGTCAAATGGGACTAGAGTCACCCATTCCAGGGACCTCAATCTAGCCTGCGACATAAACAGGACCTGCTGGAGAGACAGATACATCTCTCAGAGGTTGCCACTCCTCTGGAATATGCTTCCAATCCATATCTAGCAATGTACCTCCATGAGCCTGTTTAAGCGCAACCTGGATGACTGGGTAGGAAACCATAAATTTCTGCTGGGAATTGCCCCAGCTTCTCTCCTGGGCATGGGTAGCCCTTGCTAGAAAAACACTGGGCATAAATGATATCTCTCATCTCATATTATATTAGGGTTTAACGGTTAGGCTTGTAATGACCCTCAGGTCAATATCCTAGCAAGATCCTATGAACCTATACTGGAGACACTTACCATCCAACCTAACACCCTACTCATGGAATATTTTAATTACCCCTTTATAGACTGGGAATCTTACATGACCTCAAATCTACAGGCAAAGTGATTCCTGGATTTCATAAATACAAACACCTTTGACCAAATAATGATTATGCCCACTTGAGGTTCCAACATACTGGACCTCATGCTTACAAATATGGGAGAATGCTGCACCCCGACAATATCTCATCCTCTCTGGTAAGGTCCAACTATAAAGCTGCCTCCTTCAAAATCAACATTACGTCCATAATCCCATTAAAACCAGTAACAGTTAAGAACTATTCCAAAGCAAATTACCTTTTATTAAGTGATGGTTTGCCAAAATCCAGTGCCTCTACAAACCCAGAGAAGACAGCAGCCTATGTTGAATTGCTGTCAGAAACTCGGTACAGCCATGTCAGTGGCTACATAGAGGCTGCTGTACTTACAAGAAGTAAGCCCAGAACTAGCTCCAGAAAAAAAAACGCCCTGGTGGCATCCCAAATTAAACAGGATATACAACAAAAGTTAAAAAAATGGCAAACATCATGAAGGGTAATTCCCATAAACTAAGATGGATGATTAGGTCAAGCAAAGCCAACTTTGAGGTTAATATAGCCTCCAAGTGGAAAGATGACCATAAGGCCTGCAGCAGCTATGTCAGAAACCTCAAGGGCAGCACACAGTAATGTGCTGAACTGGTGGTTAATGGTGCCACATTCACCGAGCCTGGTGATCAAGTGAACCTTTTCGCAGACAGATTAATTTCCAACTTTACTGCCCTCTCACACCAACCATCCCCTCAAAAATACCCTTAAACAGAACCCCTTCAGCTATAACTAGGGAGCATGTACTGTCTGCACTCCACTAAAGTCAAGAGCACAGCCTCAGTGGGCCATGATAACATCTTGAAATAATTCCTGAATAGTCTAAAATATGACTTATCTGGGCCCATGGAGTCATTATTTAACTATAGTCTTAAAACATACATTGTGCTACTTGAATGGAGGATTGCAATGGTCATCCCCCTTCATAAGGGAAGGCCTTCAACTGATCCTGGAAACTAAAAACCCATTAGTCTGACTAGTCTTATTTGCAAAGCCATGGAAAGAATTATCATGGAAATTATCAGCAAAGGCATAGGAATCCTCCAAACACTGGATCTATCCCAGTTTGGCCTTGTCAAAAGAAGGGCATACTTATTTAATCTGGTGCACTTTTTGAAAAGGTCACTGAGGTAATGGATGCAGGGAAAATGGTACATGCTGCCACCTAGATCTGGCTAAAACATTTGATACAATGCCCTACTCAGGCATTGTCAACAAACTTGTGGAACTAGGTATAAATCCCTTTATAATACACTGGATATCTAGCTGGCTCACTGATAGGACCCAGGAGGTTAGAATAGGTGAAGACACCTACACAAACAGGCTGGTCACCAGTGGAGTCATCGAGGATTCTGTGGTGGCCCACTCCTCTTTGGCATCTACTTCTCATATGTCAAAGTCAATATCACAGGTCTTTAACAAACCAAGTTTGTTGATTATTGCAAACTGAAAGCAGTCATTGAATTCCAACAAGATGAGAACACCCTTCAGGAAGGTGTCATACAGACAAATGCTTGGTGCCAAAGCCATGGCTTAAAACTCAGTACCTAAGAAATGCGTTATAGTACCTTTTGGGAAGTCTACCATCCCAGGTAACTATGTCATTAATAAAATGCCCTTAAAAGTTCATTCACTATTCAGGGTTCTGGAAACTTATGTAGATTGTAACCTAGCCTTCAGCCAGCAACTGTCTAAATTAAGCATATCCTTCAACTTATAAGCAAGGGCATAACATCTAGTTCCAGAGAGGTCATCATCCCACTGTACTCGGTCATCATCAGACCCCTCATAGAGTATACTGCACCCTTTAGTATGTACCTGATGGGGTCTATATTAAATCATCAAATGCTTAGAAAAGCAAATGATGATTTATCGACCCTATGTAAGCGAAAGCTTACAAACTCGAACGCTTAGAACACTTAAAACATAACATAAAGTGGGGGGCTTTGCCCCCCACACCCCCCTACTTAAATATACCAACTCCAAGATCACACTACAGTGACGAAAACGGCAATGCAACGGACATGGCCAAGTGATTTCTTTCCCAGGGAAAGAATTTGCTTATATGCTGCTTCGTCATTTTGCCTTTTCGTCTTTTCAAGTTCAACCAAGATGCATTCAAAAGAATGCGCCTTTGGTCATCTAATAGGAACTCTACCTGATGATGTCCACAAAGGTTCCTTACAAAATGAATACAGAGAGTAAACAAAATGTCCTACACTGATTACCTCAAAGCCCTGTGTCTTTACTTGGTATCATACAGACGTCTGAGAGGTGATCTTTGCCTGGCATACAAGGCATCCCTGGACCCTGTTTTGATTAACCTTTTGTACATCCACAAAACAAACTGCATCAGAACTACTAGATTAAAAAGATTTTGCTTGCGACATAAATAGAACATGTAGCAGAGACAGATATGTTTCTCAGAGTATTTCCATTCTCTGGAACAGGATCCCCATCCATGTGAAGCAGATTTCCTCTCTACCCCTATTTAAGTGCAACTTGAAGCAATGGATGAGTAATTGGAAATTTGCCCTTGGTCTGGCTACTATGACTGTGATGGACAGAGGCAGCCAGTAAATCACCACCTATATTAATACATAATGTATAATGCATACAATAGTTCTACTTGCGAGTTAACTGGAGTTGAATTTGACATTTTGAATAAGGGTTTATCATTTGTACCTTTGTAAAGGGCAGATGTTGTTGAATCTTTAGCTGAAGTGTGCTTATTTGCTAGAAATGTAAGTTTGACACTACGTTCCTTCACTTAATCCTTGTTCACATTTTGAAACTAATTTGAAGAAACCTTGCATGTTTATTCCTATCTACCCAGCACTTATACAAGCTTTTCTTAATAAATGTGAACTTGATTTTTCTCATTTTGGTTCTACATTATACATAAGATTAGTTTTTACAATTTAAGTAAGAGCCAGTATTAAGCATTAAATTCATTAAAGTCTAATAAGAATATTACAATACATCCAGAGGATAAAGGTGGAATGGCTGTGGTGGTGGATACTGTTAAATATAATGACAGAGTGAACAAAATACTGTATGATGTTTTGACATGCTGTTTTGATGAAAAGTGATGCAGAGTTGATTATTTCTATGGTTAAATTAAATATATATGATATGTACTTGAATTCTTGTATTACACCTGGTTTGCTTGAGTTATTTTCTGTTATGGTCTTCCAAAAATACATAAAGACTCATTAAATCCATCTATGTGCCCCACTTTTTCAGGGCAAGGTTGATTGACAGAAGCTATCCCTATATATATGGAGAAAATATTAAGACGATATCTGGATAGTATTGTTTATATAGTAGCTGATACACCTGGGTTTGTGAGGAGACATAGTATATGGTGCAGGTCTCCCCTATGTTATTTCTTTAGTTTTATTACATTAGATGCTAAATATTTATTTACATCTATTCCTAATGATGAAGGGGTTTCCTCCATTAGGAATATTTTGAGTGCTAGTAGAACTAATACTAACATCTTTATTAACACTACCTGTACATTATTAGAATTGGTACTTGAGAATAAGCTATTTTGCTTATTAATGGAATTTCTTTTACAAAGAAATAGTGTAGCCATGGATACCGCTGTATGAATACATATTCTAATTTAGTTATGTATGATTGGGAGCAAAACCATGTTTATATAGATAATAATTTTTGTAAGTACATTTTGCATTATGCGAGATTTGTCTGTGATGTATTTATGTTATGGGGTTCAAATAAAGATGACCATGAATGCTTTAATTTATATCATAATTCTAGTACTACTTTTTGAAAATTGAGTTTAACAGCTCATATGAAATTATTACATTTTTTAGATATATTAATATATTGGAATGAGTTGGGATCTCTAGATACTAGAAGGAATAGCTATCTACAATGTCATAGTGTGCATTCGGGGAATGTACATATAGGAACATTTTGAAGGGACAGTTTTGTAGATTATCAAGACTAATGTTTGATTATATGATTTCTGATATATAAGCAGTGGTGATGTCTGATGATTATTTGAAACGTGGCTATAGCCAAAATGAAATAAATAAAGCATTGGCTGAAGTCAGAAAACATTGTAGTAATAGCATGTGCTTATATTTTAATTCTAATGAATTGATAAAGAATAGTGCTATGATAACATGTGACACTAGCCTGCTTTATATTATGACATTTACAAGTAATAGTAAATTTATTATAAATAATAATAAAGATAATTGGTCAGTATTAATAACATAGGATCATATGATCATAGGAAGTTACTAGGCTATTAGCCCTGAGGCCGTTATAGGCCTAGCCAAGAGTTTAGCCCATGTTTAGACAAATCAGCATCTGATGCCCCTGTCCAGCAGGGACACGGGTAGAATCCCAGGGATGTATTTTCTATTTCCCATTCAGTTATCCAGATTACGCTTAAAAAGGGGTAAAGAGGTACTCTGCCTGACATGGAGAGGGAGTTTACTCCAAAGATGGGGGAGTTTCTGGGACACAAATCTGTCCCACCAGCAAGTCCTGTTGATGTCATGGACCAGGTTGAGGCCACGTGTGTGGGTTACTCAAGTGGAGCTTGACTTTTGGATATGCAGCAATCCCATCAAGGTGGGGTCTGAGATCACCTTGTATGCCAAGACAGAGGTCACCTCTGAGGAGTCTGTATGAAACAGAGTAGAGGTATAGTGCTTTTAGCCTATCTGTGTATGGTAGATGTTTCGGGCCCTGGATTTTCCTGGTGAGGAACCTCTGTGGTCTCTTCAGCTGCTGCATGTGCTTTGTGAGGTACATGCCGAATGGGGCATTGAACTCAATAATGGGCCTTATAAGGGAAGAATACAGGGATGTTATGACCTCCTTGTCCCTAGATCAGATACTCTTACTTATGAGGTGGGTCATGTAGAAAGCTTTCCATACAATGGAAGCAACGTGGTGGTCAAACGTCAGGCTGCTATCAATCTGGGTGTCCTAATCCCTTACGACTGACCACGTGCTTAGAACGTTGTTATTAATGTGATAATTTGTGGGGACATCTCTCTCCCCAAAGGGGATGATGATATCACTTGATATTGCTAGAATTATGGGCTCATTTCCTAGGATAGTGTTTAAGAATAAGCTTAACTTAAAGAGGCAGTTATGTTATAGATGGTTGAACCCAATAGTGCAAGATGTGAGGGATGTAAATCTGATTGCAACAGAAGGTACCTTTCCCTCTATGATTTGCAATTATTTCCAATATATTGATGTTATGGCTTGTTTATACATCCTGTAACTAATTATAGTTATGAGTTTTTCCAAAATGGTGATTGTGATAGTATGAATTTGGTATGTATGGCAAAGTGCACTATTTGTGCATCATTTTATGAAGGGAAAACCCATGGAAGGTTATGTGATAGGATAGCCTAACATATTTATGATATTAAAAAGTTGAATACTACTGTGCTTTAGCTAAACATGTTTTGTTGAAGGATACATGTCATATTTTAAGTTTTTTTGTTTTACAATTGATTGTTGATGGTATTAGGAGGGCAGAAATGTTTGAGTATGAACTAGAGTTAATGCATTGAATACACCTGGAATTAATGAGTCATGTTCCCTTAAAGCTATTTTAAAGCAAAGGAGCTTATGTCATTGATCATGTGACTGATTTAATTAATTAATTTTTCTATATACGAAGTGTATGATGGAGTTTTTAAAATATTGACAAAGCATTTGTACTTGAAAGCTTGTATTTATTCATTAAATTATTAATATTGTTGTGAACTATTCTGTTTATTTTGCTTTTTATTAATGTAAGTAAATAAATAAACACAGTGTTTCTTTACTCTGTGGATTATGCTTTTGGGACAAGTCTTAAATGATCTCATATTGAGTGTAGATGAGATTTTACTATTAACAGACCAAGCACTTGGTCATTATTTAAATAATAGCATTATCCAGAACAATGAGAGAGAGAGAGAGAGAGAGAGAGAGAGAGAGAGAGAGAGAGAGAGATGTGAAAGCTTATAAAAACATTTTCCAAAGTCACAGCCAGCAGGAGTATTTACCACCAGGTGTTAGTACCTTATGGTTGCAATCTGACAGTCAGGCTTTATTAGTGATCAAAACTAAATGCACCAGTGCCACAGGCCACACAACCCAACTCTCAAAAATTCCACTGATAGTGAAATAAATAAACAACTTTATTTGAGTTAAGCACTTTCATCCAAAAAATTAGGGCTTCATCAGATGATGACAAGAAGAGGAGTATGCAGAATTCAGCAAAAAACAAACAAAAAAATAAATGTACACTACTCTTTTATTTCTTAACAGGGAGTACAATTTTGCATTCACTCAGAGGTGAAAACTCACAGTCAAACATATAATTTTGGGTTACAGCTATTTTTTTTCAACAAACATTTATGCAACACAAGTGAGTAGCTGTAAGAAGTGTGTGAAAAACTGTGTGAATGCTAAATTGGGCAAGCTGACGGTTGGTCACAGTGGGGCTGGAAGTTTCTGTGCGAGTATCTGTGTTTTATGGTAAGGGTAAATGTTAGGTAAGTGTTTGCATTTAGAGAGTGTGTGTGTGTGTGTGTGTGTGTGTGTGTGTGTGTGTGTGTGTGTGTGTGTGTGTGTGTGTGTGTGTGTGTGTGTGTGTCTGAGCTGTGTTGTGTAGGGATAGTGTTAAGGACAATACTTTTTTTAAGATAAGCTTCATGTTAGGGTTAGGGACAGGGAGCAGTTTAAGGTTAGCACATATCACTAAGGTGGAGCGGGGGGGGGGGTGAACCCAGCACTTTTTTCTATTTTGAAATGCAGAAATCACTTATTACAACTCAGATAATATTATAATGCACAGTAAATGCAGAAAATCAGTTCATTGGGATTCGTTAATGCCTACACTAAGTGTACACCGTTCTGCATTAACAGACAACACAAGCATAACTCACACCTTCTTCCTCCTAATTTTAGTTTTCCTACTGATTTTCCTGCTGCTTTAAATACTAAGGGTGATTCCTAAAAGTTACCACAGAGTGTTTACTACATGTACACTTAGTGTAATCTTTCTCAGTGACTATAAAGCAGAAAAATGTGGCAGGATGCTGTTGAATGCAGATTGCGTACAATTAGTGAAGGTGTTATTGAATCCAGCTTACTCGTTATTTCAAAAATATAAGTAATATTTCTAAAGGTTCTAATAAAGCCTAACTGAAACTAGAAGTGACAAGCTCCATCTAAAAGGCATCTTATGATTAATTGTTACCACAAACAAGCTGTTTAGTATGCAACCTCGAAGTGTGAGCTCTCATATGAAGCTACTAGTAATTACACTGTACAATTTAGTACGGTATACAAAACTCCATATTCTTTTATTGATTATGCTTTATTTGGAAAAGGTCTTGAAACTTTAAAATGTGTGATTTTACCAAGACAAATTCAGGGAGCTACTGTCATTGGGGAGATCTATATAGAATATCAAAGGACATCATGACCATCACAAGAAAGAAACATTATATAGGCCCTTTTAACATGTTGCAGAAACGTGGTGGCCAAATAAACAAATATGAGTAGCTTCATTCCTGGGAAAAATAATATATCATTGGCTATCAACTCTCAAACATCCCCATCAGGCATTAATTATCCCTGTACTGTGCTTTTCAAAACTGCCTACAATTTTATAAGACATGTGTGCCTGTTATTCCTTCTAGATCTACCAAAAGTTACATATTATGTTCTAAGATGTGGGTTTCCAGTTAGATAAATGGCAGTCATCCCTTCATCTATTTCTAGGTCATGTTTTTTTTTTTTTTATTTTCCCAGTCTCTCTATAACCAAACTAAATGGTGCAAATATTTTTTTATATTCTGTAATATTCTGTATAGCTGGTTCCTAAAGTTCACAGGAAATGCAGACTACAATATTTGTAAGATATCAGTCACAATTATAAATCAAGTGGATCTGATCTGTGATATGTAGACTATAAAGTGAAGAGGGGGACTCATTATTTATCACTGGTCAGTTGTCTAACACTCAGAATGTCATCACTTTATAATGACTTGGAGAAAAATGAGAAGTTAAGTGTTGCATTTTATCACTTTCTCTGTTCGAGTTTGTGCAGTCTCAGAATTAATATATATTTTATTTGCTTGGAAAATTGGATGTGTGCTCTTCTAAATCTCATCTCATGGTGTTTAAATGATGATACTGTCATTATGGAAGCTGCTACATGATAATTTGAAAGCTCATGATTTTAGAAGACTTTACACTTCTATTGCAGACCTTTTAGATAATTTCATATGAATATCCACAATAATTAGAATTGACAGAAGTACTATGAGAAAAGCATTACTCAATGGCTGTGCAGTTCTCAGACCAGCATAGTTAGAACCATTAGCAAATTTCATATGCACAAACCCAAACATTCATGGAATTCAACTAGATACTGACCTTGAGTTAAAGATTCAACTATTTGCAGATGACATTTATTGACTTTAAAAGAAGATAACACATTAAAAGGACTATGGAAAGCAGCAAAACAGTTTAAGAAGATTTATGGGGCTATCATTTAATGAAAATAAAGCCAACATGTTACTAATAAATATGGACAAAGAAGTATTAAATAAAAAATATCATAAATATTTATCTAAAAATGATACAATCAAATACGTAGGAGTTAACATTACAAATGACATAGATACAACAGTACAACTAAACTATAAAGAGATTTTAGATAATATGAAAGAACTCATACAAAAATGGAATAAGCTAGTGGAGGAAATGCTATATATAATTAAAGCGATTATATTCCCGAAAATTCTGTATTTTATACAAACTCGCTCACTACCTCCACCTAAATCATATTTAAAACAATTTTAAGGGTTAATAACAAAATTCTTATGGTACCCTAAAAACCTACACTTGCCCTAAGACATCATTTCGACAAATGGGAAGAAGGTGAAATAGGCTTAACATATTTCCTAGGTTCATAGGTTCATAGATAGGTACTAGGTTATCTGCCCGAGGGCATTTATAAGCCTAGCCAGAGTGTGTCAGCTTTCGATGCCCCATTGATTAATTAACTGAGCCTCTGTCAAGAAGAGCCAATGAAGTGATCCCAGGGGTGTATTTTATTTGGAAGGATATATACAATCTTCAGCTTTAAAAACAGTTTCTCAATGGTTAAACAAAGACTATACTTCCAAATGGAAACTAGTACATGAAAAAAATCTGGTTAAAAACCACTCATGATACAATAAATAAACATATGGAAATAGTACCGAATAGCTTACTTTGGTTATTGAAGGAATATATGGCAACAGACAAACACAAAAATATAAATTATAAATACATTATCAATACCCTAAAGACTTTTATGCAATTTGTAAACAAAAATCCGGATATAAAAGCATGGTCTTTTTTTCATATTACCAATAGCATATACACAAAATAATATTATAACTCAGGACTCAGTAGCAGTTAAAACGCTTAGTAAGAAACTTCTAATTTGCCGGCATCAGTTGATAAACACTAATAAGGTACTAATGATAGAGCAAATTATAAGTGAGTTCAATCTTGAAAATATGTGGTTAACACTGCAGGGATTTAGACAATCAGTTTTAAACCAACAGGCAATAATGCAGAATGCTCTGTTAGGGAAATGTTCCTAAGTTCATAGAGCAGTTAATAACGCTGATGGAAGTTCCCAAAAATGGGAAAGGAATTTTATCAATATTGTACAAATTAGTTAATGAAACAAGAGTTCATAATAAATGAAATATGTGGAAATACTATGAAACAGTCAATGGTAAAATGCCAGATGATAAAGATAAAAAAATAATTCTTACATCTCCAAAACTAACATCTTTATCACTATAATGGCAACTCTTCACATGGCAATTTATACATAGAATATATTTAACACCACACAAATTATAACTAATATATAATAAAGAAAATAGATGTTGGAAATGTAAATCACAATCAATAGCCAATTGGCAACACATGTTCTATGAATGCCATTTACTTAACTCATTCCCTCCAGTGGAGCTCTAGAAAGTTTGCACCAATCTTATAATCGGCGGAGGCTAAGCATTTTGATAGAATCAAATTACATCATCACATTTCTAATGAATGTCCATATCTCTGTAGCCACAGGGATCACTAAAGTGTAAGTGGCAAACTTTTCAGCACAAACTGTTTTTTTATAGTGGTAGCATTCATTAGGTTCTGTGTCTTAAACTGGATTATAAATCACAGTAAATACAATAATTAAGTTTGCAATATCTTGTAATACCTCAGCAATCATTTACGTTATACACATAATCCCTGAGATTCAATAAACTCTGTGCAGGAATAGTGCTATTCCTGCAAGGAATGAACCGTGTCCATTTCCACACAGCCTTAACAGCAGCGCAACTTGCATATTCATGAAGGCGCGCTACTGATAAGGGCTGTACAGAAATGAACAGTGAACGAGTGCAAGGTGCGTGTTCCAGTAGTGCTTGCACAGTTAACACTCCCCCTGCACTCAGCAAGTGCCATACGGCACTTTTGAAGTAATTCGGCATAATATTAGAGAACTTCTCTAATATTATGCCAGTATTTCAGTGTCCGCGGATACTGAAATGCAATAAATGTGTATTTCAGTGTCTGCAAACACTGAAATACATAGGGGAGCAAGAAAGCAATGCAGGGGGTGTGCGACAGGTTTTGTCACTCACCCCCTGCACACACCCCCTGCATTGTAAAAGTGCTGTATGGCCATATCCTCATACCTTTTAACCTGTTAAAGCAAAATAAATCTGGACAAAGGCACAAATGATGGGGGGACAAAGCCCTAAAAATAGGGACACTTTTAAAATATTGCTCATACAAAATTAGAAAGTTGCTAGAAAACAGGTCATGCATTAGCATGAATTTTCTGAAGGATAGAAGTCTGAAACTCAAATGTATGCCAATATGTTCTGACTACAGTCCTCACTTGACTTGCCAGAAAACCATAATTAGATCAGAAACAGCCCCAAAATCTGGACAATCTGCAGAAATCTGTACAGTTGAGAGGTATGCATAGCCCTCAACTGTAAAGGTTTCCGCAGAATGCCCAGATGCCTGCCACACATACCTCTTAACCTCCTAGAGCAGGAACACTGTACAAAGCTATGAATAATGGGGGACAAAGTCACATAAATAAGGACACATTTTAAAAAGTCACACTAACAAACCCAAAAGCTGACAGAATAAAAGGTTTGCAGTAGCACAGATTTCCTGCAGGATATAGAGACTGCAAATTAAATGTCTGCCATGTGAAAGTGCCATACGTGCAAAGCCCTCAACTGTACAGGTGTTTGCAGAATGCCCAGATGCCTGCCTCACATACCTGACAACCTCCTAGAGTAACAACGCTGTACAAGGCCATAAATAATTAAAAATATATTTTTCCATACTAAAGCATGTTTAAGTATAGCTGAGCGGTTATACGCATTATGGCCCTCTACCCAGAATTGCTTAAACACCCGAGAGGAGATAAATAAAAATATACAGCTGAAATCCTGATGCTGGGATAGTATAGTGGTTAGAGTCCCAGCTTTATATGCAGGGATTCATAGTTCAAGTACCAAAACAGGCATTTTATTTTTAGATAGGAAAGCAGTGTTAATTTTTTTTTTATTTAAATGATGTAGTAATTGGTATTTGTCAACCAGGGTAGTGTAGCTGGTCTAAAATGTGAGTCTGAATGCATATAACATGAGAAATCACCCATGTACACACAAGTGTCCCATACAGTGTAGTCACACCCCATGGTAATGTAATGAAAGCACATAGAAGGATGTCATGTAAAGTAAATCATATACACTTAATATGTCACTAATGATTAATGAAGTCATTATCCTGATATAATAAAATGAAAAGTAAGCAATGGTTAGCAGTGCTCAGCTATATTTAGCTGGTGTAAGCATTGCTGAAATGTGAATGCTAAGCCACAGTCAGCTCAGCTAAATGGATTTGCAGACTGTTAAGCAATGCTCAGTATTTACCCCTTTAAGCACTGTTCAATCCAGCTTAGCAGATTTACGCACTGCTTAGATGAGCTTAGCATTTTTGAAATGGTCCAGTGATGGCAAAGGGTGAGAATATATCCTTATTTAAACCGTGCAGGTGGGAATGCAGCCAGAATCTGTTATAGTTCAACCTGTGCAGGAACCATGACTGTTGTAGGTGAGGGTTTGTGCTTTAGGGCACAGCACTGGGGCATTGTGGAGTCCAGGGTCATGGCTGGACTCCTCATAAGTAACCATGATGGGAGACTGCTGCAGGGCCAGTACCAGGGCTCCCAGTATAAAGCAGAGGCTTGGGACCATATCGCCTGTGATCTCACCAGTGCTACTGGCATCCCCTGAACTGGTGAGCAGGTCTGGCACCACTATGCCGACTTAAAGCAGAGGAAGGGAATGCTCTTGGCTCAGTGCATCTAAGATGCCAGGGACAACCCTGCTTCAGCAGTTTGTAAGTATCACAGATATAGGTGTACCAAATTCTAGCCTGAGGATGTGATAGACAGGTATGCATAGTATTTGTTTTTCTCCCCTACAGCTGCAGCAGAGAGGGCTAGTAATATCGAAGGCCATGACAACAGACTGCTGAGGCTGCAACGACAGGCTGGTGAGTAAAAATCGATTTTGCAGTAGATTGTGGAAATAACTAAGCAGGAGTACATTGTGTAGTGCTAGTAGGTACAGTGTTACTGTGTTAACTGAATAAATAAAGTATGTTTGACTAAGATTGATCGGAAATAAACATCTATAACAGAAACTGTTGTGTTTACTCTGGTATGTTGTTGTAGATGTAGAACGGAGTTGTAAAACGAGATATAAATGCCCTGTGTTAACCTTTGCTTTCCAGATTGTAGTAATTCAAAGGATTAATGTATAGTACATTATCTGTCATGCATGCATCACAGGATTATAAGTTTGTACTGTCTAACCATTAGACTAATAAGAAGAAATGAGAGAAACAAGAAATAGCAATTCCCCAGTAGCTCAGTATGATGAGAAATAGCTTAGTTGTTATTTTGCACACCCAGACACTGTTCAATTCCAGGGAGTGGTACTAAGATGTGTGCAGATCTACACACAAGGAATCAGGAATACATGTAAAAACAGTCAGGTAGCGTTAACAGATATTTTCTCCACAGGTTTTACAGGTAAGGAAATGTCAGTAGATTTATGAAGGGTATACTAATAAACCGTGTACAACTGTTCAACTGTCCCACCACATGCCTGCAAATGACAGCATAATAGGTACATATATCATGCACACTTCCCAATAAATGTCTCTCAAGTGTCATGCTGTCACAGCTAGTGGTCACTGCTGCCAATAACCCTAGATACAGATAGGAAACCAGTTGAAGTATGCCAGTAGCACACTCATATAACAGCAGTTTAGGGTACTCCTTTTGTGCCTGATATGTAACCCTGACATGTACGAGTCCTGTCTAGCCATGTATCCCGAGGTGTCACAGTTTGCCCCATACCATTCCAGGCTGAGAGTTTAATAGGTATGCTTGTGCTACAGAAGCTATGGGCCATAGGTAGATGTGAAGTGAGGGCAGACCCATAGAGTATTGAGCAGTACTGTTGTGGTAAATAGAAGCATAAACAGTTGCTAATGGACTTTTTGTCTCTCCCCCATCCCTCATCAACATCAATAATTATTATTCATATACTACTGGTATGTTTTCCTCCAAACCTAATGTTGTGACTTGTGCTCTGTTATTGTTCATTTATTTGAGTGTTTGCATACCTTGTTCAAATACCATTGTTGGTGGTCTGTTGTCATCAATGTTACTGGCATGCTGTTACAATCCATACTGTTGTTCCATTTATTCATGTGTGTTGTTTGCTATGCAACTGTTTCAAATATGTTTTGTGGGGTTAATTGTAACACCCACGCATGCTGTTATAACTAATCTTGAAATGTGTTCTTCATGACTCACCAGTATATTTTGTAAAACCTCAACACCATAGCACATTTGGGAAGGCAGATCCTGGCAGATCCACCTGTCCTTCCTCATCTGGCTATGGCACTGAGCCCCAGCACATCTGGGACCCAATCTGGGACTTCCTTGTCCATTGGTCCTGCACCACCTTCAGGTGGAACTGCCCCAGGAGTTGACAGGAGCCTGTCACCTGCAGTCAATTCTGGGGTTTGGTGTGTAGCATCATTTGAGCAGAGATGGGTGAGCAGCTGCACCAGATTGGGGGTTGCCTGACACACCTAGAGGGACAGGCTCCCCCTCCTGTCCAGCCCCCAGCACAGCCACCTTCAGGGCCATGAAGGACCAGTGGTGACTGCCCATGGGTGGGGACCTCTGTCCCACTGTATCCATTTGGGGGCTCATGGGCTACAGATTCCCAACCACCCTCCCCATCAAAGGTGTTTACCCCCCTCATGTGTTATATACTGCCCCTGTCTGCTGTCTTGTCTGTCCACAAATGCAACTTATCCTACCCAATCTACCTTCCAAAACATACCTACAGCCCTTCCCCAACATCCCACTCTCACCTCAAAGAAATAAAAGGGCATCTGCAAAAAAAAAAAATTGCCCCATACATAGCTCTACATTTCATACCCATGTACAGTGAAGCTAATCAATCAATCCACAGATTAGTCTGTGAATGTCTGTCACCAACACCCCTCCCTGTGGGATGTGAGGCTGTAAATTTCAAATTCTACACATTATTCACAGCTGTTGCTGCAGAAGAAATGTAGAGGTATGGTCCTTTTCTACACTCATCCTGCACATCCCTACCTGGTTCTCCTAAGGTTTTAGCCCTGCTTGCCCCCATTTTACTACTTTCCCATCATCCTTTTTAGTTTTCTTTAATAAAAATTAGTGCGGGTGTAAGTGGGAGTAAGAGGTGCTAAGTGAAGCTAAGAGGACTTAACTGTCTGTTAGCATCACTTAGCTCCATGCAAAACCGCACAAGCCCACTTACAACTGCTTAGAAGTGCTTTAATCACTCTGTCTCCATCAGCCCTTGTTCTCCCAGCAACAAAATAACCAACCCTGCCAAGTCTCAAACCTGGGATTCTGTGCACAATAATCACACCAACATAGCACAACATCATCTGAACTGTGTGATGCAGTAATGATTTTACAAACATATCATTCATTCTGGTCATTTCACATTAATGAAAAAAAAAATCATCCCTTCCAAGTGCAGAACCTAGGAACCTGTACACTACAATCACAGCAGCATACTTCTACACCATCTGATCTGTAGGAATTTTTAATGTTTTGACAATCATATCATGCACAACAGTCATTTAACATAAGGGGTTATTATATATCTGTAGTACTCTTATATACATATATATATATATATATATATATATATATATATATATATATATATATATATATATATAATTGGTACACCTTGTTTGCTGTAGCATAGACTAGATCCAGGCCTGCTGAATCTAGCTTTGTTTGTATGCTAGTTATTTGTTTGCTTGTTTTTTACCTGAAATGCTAATTCCACCTAAAACGCGGCTTTTCAGTGCTTCTGTGAATCCCTAGTGATATCTGCATTGCTTACTGTACTTATTGCCTTGTTTCACTTGAAAGAAAGTTACTGTTTGTCATTTTTGCATTTAAGTTACCTGTAACACATTGCATTTAAGTTACCTGGCACTTGCTCACTAAAGCAATTATATAAGTCAGCAGTAAAATATTAAAAGCACTACACCCTCACAAACTCCCCTTGAGTACCTTGTTCCCCACTGGCCCTTTTTTTCAATTATAAAGGAATTCCCAATACTATTCTAGCATGTCCAAAGGTCAGTTGTCAGTCTCCTCTCTGGTCCAGCTGGTGAATCTGGGAATCTTGAGGCAATGTTACAACTGCCTCATGTACACAGACAACCCTCTCCTCCTCCCAACAAATTCCAACACATGTGAGAGATGCAACCATATAACCAAACTGGAGGCTAAGCTCTCTCAACTCAGTACTGGCATAACCAGTCAGGAGGAGAAGGAAACCACACTCACTACAATTCTAGTCTCACATAGACCTACCACGACAGCAAACCAAACACATAAACACACAAAAACATACTTGGAGGCTCTAAATAAAAATCTGCCTAAGCAGCAGAGACCTCCAAAGCAGACACCCAAGCAACCGTTACCCCAAAACAAAACACGTGCAACACATAGCTCACAAAGCCAGTGTGCCGAACAGTCACAGCCCTTAAGGCTAAACAACACACCTGATACACTTGTAATAGGTGACTCTATCGTCAGGCACACTGACGTCCCGCTCAACAGGCTGAACAAGGAGAAGGTCACAGTCGGGCGCTAGGATCTGCCACATAACACAAGCACTCAGGTCACTCCAATGTACCTCCCTGGACTACATTAAAAGAGACATAGAGGAGCTCTCTGAGCATGTAGTCCAGGCCGGTATGACCCTGACCTTGAGTAGCATCTTACCCTCACCAAGAATGATGCCAGAATATGAAGACAAGATGATCAATTTCAACAGTTGGCTTAAGTATTGGTGTCATTCAAAGGGGATCCAATGCCTGTCAGCCTGAGATGACATGCTCAACAAGCCACGATCCTTCGCTAGGGATGGCTTGCACCTGTCACCACTGGGCTTTCGGATATCGGCAAAGGCTCTTGCTACCCCCATAGTGCCTTTTTAGGCAAGGCTCAAAAGACAAACCCACCTCCATAGGTATCACAAGGGATAAGAAACTAAGGGTAATGCTACACAATGCTAGAAGTCTAAACCTCAAGATGCACACACTCAAAACTCTCCTTAGCATGGAGAACATCAATATCTGTGCAGTAACAGAAACCTGGTTCAAAGCTCCCGAGAGCACCCCAGCACTACCAGGTTATACCTCATACCATGCTTTTTGGCCCCAAAACTTGGACCGAACCACAAAAGGAGGGGGAGTATCAATATTCGTCAAAGATACCTACACCTCCAGGTTGGTGGCACAGCACGAAGCATCAGAGACTATCCATGTGCAACTAACAGTGGGTAAAACTGCCTTCCAGTTTATAGCCTGCTACAGACCACCCTTCCAAACCCAGGAACCCCACTCGGCCTTCCTGAGAACACTGGAAAATATGAAGGTCTCTCCAAACACCATTATATTGGGCAACTTCAACTACCAAAACATAGATTGGGAGCATTACTCTAGCTCCAACACCCTAGCCCAAAGGTTCCTAGAATTTATAAACTCAAATGCTATGGAACAGCTTGTTACCACTCCCACAAGAGGGGAAAACATACTGGACCAGATCATCACCAACATGGGGACTCTATGCTCCAGACCAGAAGTGTATCCCTCACTGGTAAGATCAGACCATAAACTAATCTCACTGGATATTCACATCCCAACCCCACCCCCTGCCCAGAAAACCACAGTGAAAAACTTCTCTAAAGCAAATTTCACACTCCTCAAAACCGAGGTGGAATCCTTCAAAGCCCCCGGGCCTGTGGAAAATACGGTCCAGACTGCATAATCCTTTATAAATGCATTCTATGAACACCTTCAGGAATGCATGGATCATGCAATCCCAAATAAAACCAAGACCCAATCCTCCAAAGGCAGATGTCCTGTCTGGTGGAACCCAGCCATAAGCAAACTATATAATAGAAGGAGGAAGCTACTACATGATAGAGCAAAATCCCAAAAAGGGAAGGCATCGCTGATCAGTATTAGCAAAAAACTACGGGCACTCATAAAATCATCTAAGGCCAGCTTCGAGAGAAAAATTGCACAGGACACTAAGGATAATCACAAGGCTTTCTTTAGTTATGTTAGGAACCTGGGTGGTAATTCCCAGATATGCTCAGAATTAGTCCAAAAATGACAAAAAATACACCAAACCCACAGACATTGCCAACATCCTAGCTGACAGGTTCAGCACAAACTTCTCCCCCCCTCCCCACCAAAAGGGCAAATATCTATCCCAGAAGAGTGCTGCTCCCCTGACATCTCAGATGCTCAGGTAAGAGCCGCCCTCTCCAAAGCATAAAACACAGCATCAATGGGACCAGATGGTGTCCTGGGCTGCATCCTACATGAACTCCAAGAAGAGCTAAACCCAAACATAAAACTACTGTTCAATCTCAGCCTTACTACAGGATATGTACCCAAAGAGTGGCATACAGCAACAGTGGTCCCTCTCCACAAAGGTGGTGCCTCAATGGATCCTGGAAACTATCGCCCCATAAGCCTGACTAGCTTGGTCTGCAAAGCTATGGAAAGGATCATCATGGACCTCATAAATAAAGATATTGGGGACCTACAGACACTGGATCCTACCCAGTTCGGCTTTGTTAAGGACAGATCCTGCCTCTTAATCCTGGTTGATTTCTTTGAAACAGTCACCAAGGCCATTGAGAGGGGAAGGTGGTCCACACAGCCTACCTGGTCCTCGCAAAAGCCTTCGATACAATACCCCACTCGGGCATTATAGATAAACGCACCAGCTTAAATATAAACCCCTATGTCACTAGATGGGTTGCAAACTGGCTCAAGGACAGAACTCACATGGTTAGAATTGCTGGAGCCATGTCAGACTCCAAACCAGTTACAAGTGGCATCCCACAAGGCTCAGTCCTGGGACCTCTCTTGTTCGGTATATATTTCTCGGAGGTACAGGCCAACACAGAAGGACTGTGGCTGACCAAGTTCGCAGATGACTGCAAACTGGGCACCATAATCGACTCTCCAGCTGACACAAGCATCCTCAAAAAGGGCCTCATAGAAACAGACAACTGGTGCCAGAGCCATGGCCTCAAGCTAAACGCCAAAAAGTGTATAGTCATCCCCTTTGGAAAAAACAAAGTGCCCACAAATTACCACATAGGTGGTAATCCATTAAGTACAGAAGAAGTAATTAGGGACCTGGGGACCCAAGTTGATAGCAATCTCTCATTTGACAACCACGTGGCCAAAGTGGTTAGAAAAACATTTTATATAGTCCACCTAATCATGAAGGGATTCACATCTAGATCAGGGGAGGTCATCATGCCTCTTTACTCATCCCTATTAGGCCCATAATTGAGTACAATGCCCCTTTTGGGATGTACCTTATCAGACACCTGCAGCAACTGGAAAGACCCCAAAAGTACCTCACCAAGAGGATCAAAGGGCTCAAACAGATGCCATCTGCTGCCTGGTTAAAGAAACTCCAGCTCTACTCAGTGGCATACCACCTGCTCAGAGGCAAACTGTGCCTGACGTATAAAGCCATGTCCAACCCGGAATTAATGGACATGCTACACCTCAGAAAATCCAAATTCCATTGAGCTACGCGCTCGAGAGACTTGAACCTCAGCACTGAAATAAATAGGACATGCTGGAGGGACAGATTCATAACCCAGAGGCTCCCTTCACTCTGGAATAAAATCCCAGTCCAGGTTAGGCAGAGTCCCTCATTGACTCTCTTCAAGAGGAATCTTGATGAGTGGATGGGAGATCGTAGGTTTACCCCAGGTATCACTTCTGTGTCACTGTTAGACAGAGGCACAGTATACTAACCTCGAAAAAGGGCATAGAAAAATTAATTTAAAATGGGTGGCGATATATATATATGTGTGTGTGTGTGTGTGTGTGTGTGTGTGTGTGTGTGTGTGTGTGTGTGTATATATATATATATATATATATGTATAAAATGTATACTTATACATATATATCTAGAGTTTTATATATATATATATATATATATATATATATATATATGGTTCTACCTGAGTTAGTACCAAACACACACACACACACATATATATATATTTATATATATATATATATATATATATATATATATATATATATATATATATATATATATATAACTAACATCTTACTGAAAGACATCTGCAAAAAGCCCAACAAAGTTGGGGGATAAAGAGCAAACAATAGTGACATCTTTCAAATATGGCTCTCATAAGTGTAGAAGTCTGCTAGAGTGGCTTGGTTTGCTTTAACATACAATTCCAGATCAATTCCAGGTCTGGAACACAAATTAATGTCATTATTTGCTGATGTCAATGCTCACATCATCCCAGTGATGTCTCAGAAAGCCACAACTGTTATGGACAACAGACCAAACATATGAGCCACACATTTGGACAGTGTCTAGACAACTGGACAGTGGAGAGATATGACCGCAGTCATGTAACAGAATGGAAAAACCCATGACAGCTGCCAACCATGTCACCCAGCACCTTGTGAACCACAGTAAGACTAATATGACACTACCCCAAATCAGCTCTGGGCAATTACCCATGTATATCCAAATATATCATGCACTACAGGGATGGAACTGTAGGAAAAATTAGATAGTAGTGCAAAAATGTCCACTCACAACCATTTGCACCACAGTCATAGCAGCACACAAGTACACCAAATGAACTCTACAGTAGAATGACTGTTTGAACAAACATATCCTGATTGCCAGTCACACACTGCACCAACATATTCTGGCCCAACTCACAGTGTACTGGGAATCCTGAGGTGTTACAGGATATTTCTCAGTCTGCCCCTACAAACATAAACACCTGCTAGACCACCAGCAGCCACAACGGTGTACCCCAAGGATCTGTCTGTGGGCCTCTACTGTTTGAGATATACATATCTGTGGTACAGGACAAAAGCAGTGGTCTGTGGCTGACCAGATGTACAGATGCTTGCAAGCTGTCCACTATCTTACATTCCCATACTGATGTGAGCATCCCCCAAGAGGCACTCACCCAATTACTGACTGGTGCAAGAAGCATTATGGCAAACTGAATGCCAGGAGAGGCATCAGTCCCCCTGCTGTGGCAGATGTCATCCACACTAAGTATGACTGTCATAATGTACTGAGCATGCAATCAGGTGTGAGGTGAAAACCCTAACCTGAAGCAGCTCTGGGGAATTACACATGCATTAGCTGATACAGCATGCATTACAGGGATGTAACTGTACTGAAAAACAGACACTGGTGTGAAAGTGCATACACACTACCAGTTGCACCACAGTCACAGCAACATACCAGTAAGCCAAACAAACACTGCAGTATAATGACTGTATGGACAGATATATCCTGAATGACAGTCACACAGTACTCCAACATATACTGCCCCAGGTCACAGTGTAGTCGGAGTCATGGGGTGGTATGGGACATGTCTCGGAATGCCCATCCAAACATATACTGCTGATAGACCACCAGTGACTGGAGCAGCATACACAGCTGGATACAAAAGGACCCATGACACTCACACCTGCCCCCCTACACAGGCCAACTAATAAGTAAACACTACACTACTCCAAAATCTTGATAGGCTGTACACAATGACCAGACATACACTGACCTCTCGAATGAACAAAGTTCCACAGATTGTCCAGCCTTTGGCCTCATATTTATGGCCCCTACCCTATAACATGTGTGGGATTCCACAACATCAGTGGGATGATAGCAGGAATTAATGCATTATATAATGATAGACCATACCTATCAACCTCTTACTTCATGACATCTGGACAAAGCCTGACAGAAAAGGGGTACAGAGGCCCAGAAACAGGGGCATAAGTACAATAGTGCTGTTATAAACTGCAAAAGTTGCTGGTGTAACAGGGTATGTTGTAACATAATATGTCTTAAGGATATGAAGTCAGAAATACATACAGATGTCAGCATATACTAACTGCAATCCCTGGAGTATCCCAATGATTTGCCTAGGACAGGAACTATGTGAGGAACAGATCAAACATAACAGGCAAACCTCTGGGCATTCTGCAGGTAGCCATACAGTAGAGTATTATGTCATATACATAAAACTGTCAGGTTTGAAATAACACAGAAAATGCATGTCAAGACAAACCCTGTTAAACAATCATTATTCCAACTGCATAACAGCAATACTCACATCCTGTCCCTAGGTCTCGAACCTACTCACCCTTTTTGTTGGGCTGTCTCCACATTTTATGTTCCAAAAGGTATTTCCACCTACCCTCTGTAAAGCTGTAGCTCACACACCTCCACAATGTCCACCTCACAGGTAAGGAAAAAGGCCAATGCCCACATGAAGTACCTAATTATAGGTGTGTGTTGCCATGCCATTGGCTATTGGAATAACAACCCAGCTGTTCTGGATGCAGTTAGCAAGTGGGGAACACCAATTGGTGCTCAGGTCATCACCTGCTCATGAGCAGTACCTACAAAAGGCAAGCTGCTGCCTATGCAAAACACATCTTATCCTGAAGAAATAAGAATGAACATAAGCAGAGGAAGCAACATAACTTCACAGACGTACAGAAAAAAAAGGTATGTCAACAAAGTAAGCATGTAATTGAATGCAGGAGGGGGTATGCATAAACGGGAAATCTGAAGTTAAACAATATGTCTCAAGAAGACTTGCTGTACTGATATATTGCTGTTCAGCAACTATGGCCATTACATCTGGCGCTGTCTGCAGTGACATAGATCATAGCTGTGGCCCCTGAGTCACCCCAGGAAGGGTCAGCTCACATATGACTACCACTGGAGTGTCTGTTGCCCAATATTGACAGTGACACTGCCAGGCAGGCTGCTGGCATATTCTACATATCCATATGTCACTTGTGAAATCCACTATGATACATATGCCAGTGTAAGTACTGTAAAAGACCTATATAGGGTATGTGCTTAGTACACAAGTGTCTCAGGATGCGTGTTGAACTGCATGCAATATACTGTGCCCATACCATCCAACTGTCCAGTGTCTTCACACTCACCACATGTATGCCTCATATTTGTAGTCATTTTGCCATAGAGTTGTGTTATGTCTGTCAAAGCACTGGCAAATCTGTGAAGACTATCAGAACATAATAGCACACATGTGAATGTCAGATGTCATATCCATCAGGGTAGTTCTGTGAATGCAAACCTACTGTGCTATCAACTGACTGAAGTGTGTTACAGCAATATTAATGAGGCATTACTACATTTGTGCCAGTGCCCCCCATTAATGTGTGCCAGCGTGCATATGTCCCACCCCAACAGGTTGAGAGGTATGACTGAGCAGCAAGAGTGTGAACACAGTGTACCATAGTGACGTAGAACAGACATGCATATCAGGTATCAACTATGCATATGTATGTATCAGTAGGTGTAGCTGGAAGCCTCAACACAACAGACATGTGTTTCAAAACATCAGGTACATAGGCTGTACATGTCATACATGTGTGTAATTCTTGTATCAGTGCTTGCTTCAAACAGACATAAATGTGTACAGCTACAGGTTGTTGCATTGCCTTGACACAGAAAAGTGTACTAAAATAAGCATGAATACCAGGTTGGAATTGGAGGAGTGTCCAACAGTGTTATGATGGTGTGTCCATGCCCACAACAAACATCCATATGTGACCCTACATAGCTGTATGGACACAGCAATACCCGACTTGTAAAACCCACCTCCACCAAGGTAGGGTAATCCCCTTTGGTGGACAGCTGCAATATAAAAACCACATACTAGGTCGATATAATGGCTGTACAGGGCTAGGTAGGACCAGACAACAAATTGAAGTAACCACACCTTCATCTGATCAAGCAAATAAGGCCACATGTGCATCACTGCAAGGCTAACTACATGTAAAAAGTGGACACACACGCAACAATGCCAATCAAAAGGCCATCCTCACGAATGTCTCCACTCTTGGAGTTGACAACACAATTCACCCTGTACTGGTGTTCTATCAGACCACATACACACATGCCATAGCTATAGGCAACCCAGTGCAGGCACGTTGAGTGGAAACACCACCCCCCTGTCCAACCATCATTATAGGAGACTATGCACTGCAACCGCACCCCTCCCCCATCATCAGGGGGCAGATCTGTAATTCGTAGTCAAGGGCAAGACACCTAAGTCTCCATGGGACCTAACGACAATCCTGTCTGCATCCTACATGAACTCAGGCATGTGCTTTTGGCTCCATTAGACACTGTAGTCACATGAAGCCTGAGCACCAGTGGCATCCCATCTGCATGGAAGATGGCCACTGTCATCCCTCTACACAAATGTGAATGAAGAATGGAGGATTATGACACTTAATGGTCCTCATGGGGGGAACATGACACATCAGTACCAGGTGTTTAATGCAAGTACATACCATGCTGCTAGATGACAAGGGTATGATGTGGTTGTAAGTGGTGGTTACTGCTAGGCAATGCTGATGTTCAGGTTCTGTGAATACCGTTGACCAAAAAATGAGGTCCTGTGATGTTTTCCCCTGTGTATGTCTTAAAGGTCTCATGCATCATGGCAGGAATCCTGCATTCTTGGAGGCCAGAAACATGGCCATAATCGATGCCATAAGCCAGCACTACAGGCTGATGTTTGGCCATATCAGACAGCAGTTGCAGGAGCGGACTGCCCTGTGGGAAGACCTGCTAACCAGGGTGAACTCCACTGGCCATCATAATCGCACCTATGACGAGGTTAGATACAGGGTGACTGACCTAATCCAACATGCTCAGTAAAGGGCTGCTACCATGGCCAGGGACCGTTCAGCCACAGGTGGGGGTCCTGCTACACAGGCCCCACTGACAGCTACTGAGGAGCTCCTTACTACCTTGGGTCAGCCAACACACAACAGCAACAACACACTCACATTGTGGAGGTGGGTGGCAGCCAGGCAACAGGTGACGAGCCCCCAGGTAAGGCCCCACTGGACATCAGTTATGCAATGTATTGGCCAGAATAACATCCATACAGTATCTAGATGCATATGTCAGGTCATAGGTGGGGCTTTGTATTTATTTTTATTATTTAACATTTGTTTGCCAGGATAGTCCGACTGGACAACAAGTGTCCATTTTCAGTGGTGTCCTGGGGAGACAAACTCCATAAGTTTACAGAGAGAAGAAAAATTTACAAGAGAGACATTACAGAGTAGTAGCATACAGATCGTAGACTTTACAGCCATTAGTATACAATAAGAGGGTATTCCCACTTTTGGTTGAAAATACAAGTGTACAAATTATACAGTGTGAGTAGATAAGAGCCTGGTAGAGCATTGCAAGATATTTCACAATTGAATAAGAGTATATAAATGTTTACGTTTTCCATATATACATTCAAGCAAATATACATGTAAGAGTATATATTACATATATATGCATACACATACATACTCATATATACATACATACATATATATATATATATATATATATATATATATATATATATGGGTTCACTACATTTGACTGGAAGTTCATTTGACCTAAACCCATTTCACATAAACCAAATGACCTAAAGTTCATTTGACCGAAATCTCATTTGACCTAAAACCCATTTGACTGAAAAATAGCACTGGCAGTCTGTAGAGCACTGTAAGGCATGTGAGGCATTTTATGTTGGCAAGACTATTCGTAGACTTAGGGATAGGATATCTGAACATGTCAGATCCATTAGGAGAAAGGACATATATAATGCACTTTATTTACACACCACCACATGTTCCAATTTTAAAAAGTTTGTATTTTTTGTGGTGGATCGTGTCATTAATTTTGAGAAAGGAATTGATTTGGTCAACAAAGTAGGTATGTTAGAAAGTGAATGGCAACTTAGGTTAAATGCCTTGAAATTCCCTGGTCTTAACGATTGTGTATCTTTGATGCCTATTCTAAAGTTCAAATCTAACCAGATTTAGTATCTTTTTTATGTTAACATTTGTTTATGTATATACACACATATATATATATTTTAATATTTGTATTTATGGTTGATATTTATTTCAAAATATTTATTACGAAAGTATAATTATTAGTTTATATGTTTATACATTTTTAATTTAAGATGGAAAGGGTTTTTTTAAAGTGTGTGGTCAGGTTGAATTTTCACATTTGTTTATTGGAAAGGAATTTTATTGGTTGATGTATTTTTAATTGCACCTATCATTGTGGGGTTGGGCACTATAAAGATGTTTTCTGTTCATTGTTTAAATGACTCTGAAGAAGCCAGTATTGTTCTGGTGAAAGCGCTAAGTCATTTGGGATTAAAGCCATTTGTCTAATCGTTTGTCTCACCGTTCATTTGGTTCGTTCTCAGTGGCTGTTTATTACCTGCTATTTCTTCGTTTCTCCCTTTTGGGATTTTTTTGTTTGTTAAGTAAAAGGTATATGCCCTGTTCCCCACTGTAGTGCGACACTGGAGTTAGAATATATTGTTGGGGGGTGTGGGGGGCATAGCCCCCACCTAGTTTGATTAGATATTCTGTGCTTTGATTTGATATTGTTCAGTAAAACTGATCTTTGTGGGGTGCTGCGCCCCCACACCCCTCAATGTGGAGGGCTGCACCCCCCTCACTCTCCTAACAATATATTCTAACTCCAGGGTCGCACTACACTGGGGAACAGGGCATATACCTTTTACTTGCCTTACAGTGCTCTACAGACTGCCAGTGCTATTTTTCAGTCAAATGGGTTTTAGGTCAAATGAGTTTTTGGTCAAATGAACTTTAGGTCATTTGGTCTCAGTCAAATGGGTTTAGGTCAAATGAACTTTCGGTCAAATGTAGTGAACCCATATATATATATATATATATATACACACACACACACACACACACACACACACACACACACACACACACACACACACACACACACACATTCGCACACACATACACACACACACACACACACACACACACACACACACACACACACACACACACACACACACACACACACACACACACACACACACACTCATATATGGGTTATTGCTCACACATGGATAGGTATAGTTAGATGGTGATATTTGTGTTGTCCAGGACCGGCACATATATGGTGAATGTAAGCAAAATGTGTAGTATCAGAACTGGTTCTGTACAGGTGCAGGAGTGCAGCATTCATTCTGTACCAATGCCACATGTGAGTCTGCTAACAATACCTCTCTCCCACAACTACATAGGTCCCTCTGGGGCTGCACGTGGAGCAGAGACCTGAAGCTGGTGAGTATGGAGATGTCCTGCCATGGCTCACCAATACACTAGGCATGTTAAGGACATCCATTCTACCATGCACACAACTCTTTCTCTTAGCCATATTGCGATATGTGCACATTCAGTTGTGGTGGGGTTCACTGCATTGCATCACAGTGGTCATCACAGGGGCCTACTTGCAGGAGACATAACATTTCTGTAGCATACTTCTCAACCTATCAGTGCAAGGAATGTGGTCAAAGATTGACATAATGGGGGGGTCAAAGGCCAAACCATAGTGCATATTTTAATTATTACTGTTGTAAGCTTAGAAGGTTGCTGGAGTAACAGGAATTGTTCTACCGTAAATCACTGGAGGATTTGTAGTCTGACACTGATATTATGTCATTATCTAGTGACATCAATCCACAGATTATCCCAGTACTTTGTCATAATAACACGGCTTCTATGAGGTACAGACCAGAAATATTATTTGAACATCTGGTCAAACTGTAGAAATATGTACAGTTGAGAGGTATTTCTGGTAGGAGTCACCACTGTGCTATACTGGTGACCAGCAATAATGTGTCCATGGGTGCAGTGTGTGCTAGGTGAAGGCCCATCTACTCACACTACTCACATATCTGAGAGATGTATATTAGTACTAATGGAAATGGCTGCACTGCATGATGTTGAGGGCCTGTTTACAGTGTGTATGTTGTGGTCTGACTGTGTGTCGTGCATGCCACCATTCGATATTGTGAGGTCTGTGTAATGCCTTTGTGTAACCTCACTTATATATGTCTGTGTGTGAGTGCCTGTGTGATTGCATGCCGTGTGTGTGTGTGTGTGTGTGTGTGTGTGTGTGTGTGTGTGTGTGTGCGTGTGTGTGCATGCATATGTGCATGTGTGTGTGTGTGTGTGTGTGTGTGTGTGTGTGTGTGTGTGTGTGTGTGTGTGTGTGTGTGTGTGTGTGTGTGTGTGTGTGTGTGTGTGTGTGTGTGTGTGTGTGTGTGCACCAGAAAATCTGATAGTGAAGGTAGTAATTCACATATGTTTTCTTACCCCACAGGTGGACATGGGGGTCAGGGTCCCTCTCACCCAGAACCTGATGTCAGTGTCTCTGCAGACTCTGACAATGATGATGGAGAAAGTGAAGCACAAGTGAGGTTGTTGGGGGCTGAATCCGTGCCATCTGTTGTCATACCACTGCAGATGACTATGCCTCGCACACAGTCACAATGCCCTCACAAACCTCGTCCCAACAGTAAAAGATAATGGACAGTTGGCAGGTGGTTGCAGGAAACAGGCTATTGTGATGGCTATGGCAAGTGTGTGTGTAGACACTAGCCATAGTGCAGGCAAGGTCCCACACAGGTGGATTGGCAGGGGTGCTCGAAGGAGGACCACTGCCTGTCAAGCCGCTGTCACAAGTGCCACAGCAGGTGTCACCAGATGCATGTTTTGGGCTGTCATGGATGCACAGGCACATAGTGAACGCAACACCAGACAAATACTCAGGTTCTTGGATGCAACTCTTCCTGGTGTATGTGACGACATACATAACCTTGTAGAGGCCACACATGAAAATATTGAGGTCATGAATAGATGGTGGGGTGTGAGTGCTGGAACGTGTGGTGGGAGATGGGCGGCAGTCATGTGAATGTAGGTCAGCACCACGATCAGCTGAGGGTCTATGGGGCCGTGCACCTTCACACTCCCATAGTGGCAGTACCACCAGCACTACCAAAAGGGGGTGCTGTCTACACCACAATGCAGCAGCCCATGGGCACGTGGTCCTGACCAGTCCCATCAGGGACAGGGATCTAGCAGACAGCAGTCACCATCGGGGAGTAGTACTGCATCTGGCCTTGGGCCTGGTGGTGCCAGTGAGACCCCTGGCAGGACCAGGTCATGTGTCTGTGGCCAGAGATGAATAACTGTACACCCTGCCATGTATGGTCCACAGTTGTCCAACATAACCCTGTGTAGGGCAGCCACATGGCGTGACGGTGTACATACAAACACACACACATCACCATCACAGCCAGGTCACCTCCAGATGCACACACATCACCTCTACATGGTCCATTCATAAAACACTCATCTAAACACATACACATGATGTCAACCATATGGCCCAGCCTAGGCCTTTGGCAAACCCAAACACCCTGTGCATATAATGATACCTGTGCCACATCCCTGTCATCCATACCACCAATGCAGGGACATGCTAATATGGTTCTGATGCACAGGTTGAATTAAGTACAGTTTAGCTATGTAATGCTGTGTAAGACGCTGTCAGCTGGCATTTGTAATGAGTACACTTCAGAGTGTGTGTACCTTTTCAGCCATGATGCATTATTGGTGTTAGTAATGCTGACTGAATGTAGTCTCACATGCTGTATTCTGTTTGTGTTCTAGGTGTCTGTGTGTTAGCAGGGTGTGGCCCTGCAGACATTGCCAATGAGGGGTATGGCAGAGTGTTAACACATTGACTGTGTCATAGCAGAGGTACAGCTGTATATGTACACATTTACCAGGTTTGTGTAACAGTGATTGAATGTGCCACAGAGCTTATAGGGCTGAGGGATGTATACAGGTAAGTCTATGGCAGTTGACATCAGCAGCTCTTGTAAAGTGGACAATGGTAAGCATAGTGGGTGGAACACACCTCAGATTGGTAAAACCCAAACCCCCAGAGGATATTGTGTTGACCAAACACAGAGGGAATACTTTTCCCACACACATAGACACACACACACACACACACACACACACACACACACACACACACACACACACACACACACACACACACACACACACAGTTGCCAGTGTTGGGTTTGGAACCCCTACCCGTCTAGTTAGTGGTAGTACAGTGTTATGCGTTTATCACGGGTGGCAAGAAACTAATAGTGTGGTGAGTATTCCAAGGTACCTGTAAAGGGAATAACATCACATGCCTTTGTGAGATATGGCAATGGGGGGTGTACTGGGTGGGAAAGGACTATAATACTGTCTCCTATGAGTCTACACACTCACAAACACTGCTATACACACACACACACACACACACACACACACACACACACACACACACACACACACACACACACACACACACACACATTTGCCAGTACTGACATTAGCAGCCCTGCCTCTCATGTTATTCATTCCATATTGTTACACTTGGCACAGGGCTTATAGGGCTAAAGAGTGTCTACAGATATCTCTATGGTAGATGTAAACAGCTGGCTTCATAAAGTGGATCTTGGGACATGTACGGGGAGTATCATGGCCTAAAATTGTAAACCATGGCCACCCAATGGATATAGTTCTCACTCAAACACACACAGCTGTATATGTACACATTTCCCAGGACTGAGATTAGAACCCCTACCTATCTAGTTATTGTTACTACAGCGCTATGCATTTATCACATGTGCCACACAGCTTACAGGGTGAATAGTATCCCAAGGTAATTCTAAGGTGAACAACATCATCAGGCCTTGTAAAATATGGCAATGGGAGATGTACTGGGTGAGAATGGACTCAAAATACTTTAACCTACAGTTATACATACTTACAAACACAAATACCCTCATACACTCATTTGCCAGGAGTGAGATTAGCAGCCCTACTTATCTTGTTAGTCAGTCAATACTGTTACATAGTTCCTGCATGCAGCACATGGCTTATTGGGCTGAACAGTGTCAACAGATGCCTGCATGGTTGATGAAGACAGCGGGCCTTGTAAAGTGGACCTTGGGACATGTACTGGGATTACCATGGTCTAAAAATGTAAATCACCCCCTCCCCCCATGGATATAGTTCTCACTCAAACACATATATGTCAGGACTGAGATTAGAACCCCTACCTATCTACTTATTTTTACTACAGTGTTATGCATTTATTGCTCATTCAACATAGCTTGTAGGGTGAAGGGTGTCCCAAAGGACTTCTAAGGTGAGGAACATCACCAGCCCTTGTAAAGTATGGCAATGGGAGATGTACTTGGTGAAAAAGGCCACAAAATACTTGAACCTACATATATATACACACTTACAAAAAAATGTGCTCACACACACATTTGCCAGGACTGAGATTAGAACCCCTACCTAACTGTTTTATTTACTATTGTGTTATGCAGTTATCGCACATGGCACAGAGCATATAGTGCTGAGGGCTGCCAAAAGGTACTTCTAAGGTGACTGGCATCAGCAGGACTGCTAAAATAGAGCAATGGGAAGTGTACTGGGTGTGAATGGGCTCAAATTCTTTAAAATAGGAACTCACACACACACACACACACACACACACACACACACACACACACACACACACACACACACACACTTTTATATTTGCCAGGACTGAGATTAGAACCCCTACCTAAGTAGGTTATTTGTACTATAGTGTTACGCAGTTATCGCATGTACCACAGAGCTTATAAGGCTGAGGGCTGCCCAAAGGTACTTCTAAGGTGACTGACATCAGCAAGACTGCTAAAGTAGGGCAATGAAAAGTGTACTGGGAGTGAATGGGCTCAGCATCTTTAACCTACAAACACACACACCCAAATACACACACACACACACACACACACACACACACACACACACACACACACACACACACACACACACACACACACACTTTTACATTTACCAGGACTGGGATTAGAACCTCTACCTAATTAGTTATTTATACTATAGTTATGAGGTTACCGCATGCACCACAAAGGTTATAGGGCTGAGGCCAGTCCAGTGGTACTTCTATGGTGAATGACATCAGCAGATCATGTGAAGTAGGGCAATGGGAAGTATACTGGGTGAGAAAGGACTAAAACACTTACTCCTACACCCCCCACACACACACACCCACACACAATTACATATGCCAGAACTTGGATTAGAACCCCTACTTATCTAGTTATTTGTGTTATAGCATTACACATTTATCACACAAGCTATAGAGCTTACAGAGCTGAAGTCAGTCCAAAAGTACTTTTAAGGTGAATGACATCAGCAGATCTTGTAAAGTAGGGCAATGGGAAGTGTACTGGGTGGGTAAGGCATCATAATACTTAGATGTACACACACACACACACACACACACACACACACACACACACACACACACACACACACACACACCACACAAAGGTAGGTGATGTGATATTACAACCCCCACCTCAGTACCATCAGCCAGTGAATCTCATCTTCATGCTGGCATATGCCAGTGGTTACAACTGGTAAGCAACTGTCTGCAGCAGGACATCACTCTATGCATTTCAGGGTATCCCTGTGTATGACTCACTGTGTGTGTGTGTGTGTGTGTGTGTGTGTGTGTGTGTGTCTCCCTGTGTGTCTCACTCTGTCACTGTCTGTCCCTCTATTCCCCATGTCTACATGTGTGTATGCTTGACATATTGTAATATGTTGCCCATATATGTGTGTGTGTATCACATGCAGCAAATGCAGATATACCACATATGGGCCACCTACAGCAGGCTGTAGTTACTCCTGTCTGATGGGTGTGTGTGGAGACAGTTAGGTGCACATAGCTGCGCAGGGTTTGAGTCTCAAAAGGATAATTGGCTGCTTAAATGGCTATGTATGTCAAGACATCTGCACAATACATATATATATAGTTCGTTGTGGTTTCAGACATGGGCTTTAGTTCTCTAAGTGTAGGAGCATGCCCAGTATGAACTTCTGTAGTAAGTGTGGGAATCCATTCCAGGAATAGTTGTAACTCCAGTCCAGGGTGTTGTGTGCTACAGCCATTCCTTGCAACCTGTTTGTGCAGGATATCTGCAGATAGGCTGCCAATATGGGATAACAATGGCCCAAACATAGGGGGATACTGTAACTATTGCTCTTATTAATGTATGATTTGCTTGAGTTGCAGGGTTTGTTTTAGCAGACATTTGCTGACTGTTTGTTTGACACTGTAATGTATTGGTCATTACCTACTGACAGATATCATCGGATCATCACAGTTATTTACCAGAGAAATGCAAGATGGATGATGCACAAACCAATATTATGAGACAAAGGCTAGACATTCTTGCACAATCTGGCCAGTTGGGAGGTGTGGCTACAGCTGATTGACTGATGAAGCTGTGTTAAAGGTCCAGCACCTTGGTGATATACTGGCTGGGGATCTCCAGGTTGTGCAGTATTCTTCTTACCTGAATGGTCATATCCTGGTGTGGCCATACCTCTCAACTGTACAGATTCTCACAGATTATCCAGATTCATGCCTCACATATCTGGTCATTTTCCCTTAACATTGTGGTTTTCTAGCAAGTTTGTTGCAAATCACTCAGGGTTGCAGTCAGGGAATAATGACTGAACATTAGAGTTTCAGACTTCACACCCCTCATGAAATCCATGCTACTACAAACCCCCTCTGATATTCTATCACCTTTCTAACATTATGAGAGCATTATTTCAAAAGTGCCCCTATAGTTGGGCCTTTATCCCATCATTATGTATGGCTTTGTCTAGATTGCTTGCTCAACAATGTTGAGAGGTATGCTACTAGCATTTAGTGGCATGGCCTTTCATTTGCATTTTGCTAACTGTGTTATGTTGGTAGTATGGACCCCATAACATTCCCTACAATGGCAATATGGGTAAGGCATGGGCCTTTGCCAGAGACCTGTAGGCCATGTAAGACTGCTGCAGGCCATCTGTAGTAGGGCAGTGCATTCTGCCACTCATATGTTCCCAGACTGCCAGGCAGTGGATCCTTCTGGGTTGACAATGGTAAGTGAGTCAGGTGTTACTAACAATCAATTTCTGTTCATATTGATTCATCACTCTGGGTGACAGAAGGATGCTGCTTATGGCTAGGAATATACCTGCATGGGACACATATTCAGCACGCTGCATCATGTCTCTCTCTTTATAGTCTGTGAGGTACTTCTGACATCATTCACACCACCGTGGACCAGGCTAGTGTGATACCTGTACCTGTTGGGGGATGACTTGAGTGCATGTGTGATATGGCAGATTATGGTACCTGCCAAACAAGTAATCGTTACTTTCTTCTTATCCTGCCTGGTGTGTGGTACATCTGTGTGTCTCACAGTGGAGTCTTCTATGCGTAATATGTTGTATGTATGGTAAGGCCGTAGTGTTTGCAGGACCCTGGTGTGTGGAGTATGCATGGCCTGTGGTGTGTAGTTTTGGGAAGTTCTCACGTGTTTTTGCCTCTGAGGTGTCCTTTACTTGGGGTTTGATTTGTTGTGGGCCCCACTTATGTGGGTGTGTGTGTTGTGCATTGGCAGGTGATGCTTATTGACTCCATACACTGCAGGGTGCCTATGTTACTGCAACATGTGCTCTGGTGTGCACATTCTCCATTTGTCTGGCCAGTGGTTCCCCTCACCCTTCTGTGTGTCTCTTTATCCTTCTGTAGTACAGTCACAGGCTTTGTCCACAATGGCTGCTGTTATGTATTTGTAATTCTAGTGTGAGCATGGTAAATGCCATAACATCACATACAAGGTTGTGGACAACACCTCTGACATCTGGACAGGCCCACATATAACAGTCAGATGAAGGCCCACACATGGGAACAGGGTGTTGATACTGTTCTACCATACATAGACAGTTGGGGGACCAGTTTGTTACTTGCTTTGAAAAAATATATTTCTTTCTTTACTGAAGAAAATGTCAAGCAGAGGTCTTTATTTTGCCTCTGAAGAAATGTCACTGAAGAAGACCAGACAAACTCCGTACTACTGTATCTGTTATACTTCATTTGTCTCAGAACAAATTCTTGCCAAACAGTTAATTCTGTCAGAGCTATTTCAATTCTATTATAACCTAGCTTGACAGATGAATAGACTAAGGCACACTTAGTCTAAGACGTCACCACTGAATGAAACATACTGTCCAGTTTATATACTCTTTTCAACCAATGTTATTTTTAATGTCCTTGTTACTTGTTCTTTTGGTTAGTGTCTGTGTCATGAAAAAGTCCATGGTTATTTCATGCCCTTTTTTGGTTCTCGCTGTATCTGAAGACTTCACAAAAGTCTCTCCACATCATCTTTGCGTCACTTGACCTGTCTGCATATTATTTATTTATTTATTTCGGCATCTGAAAGCCAAGAAAGTCAAATGTGCGTCACTTGACCTGTCTGCATATTATTTATTTATTTATTTCGGCATCTGAAAGCCAAGAAAGTCAACTTCCTTTTTTTCTATATCAGGATGCATTTACAGTATTGCCCACAGTTATATGTTATTAATATGTAAGCTGAACATAACTGTTCTTGCAAAGCAAGCATATTATTTTGAAAACTGCTGTTTTGCCTTGCACATTTCCTTTCACTGTACACACAGTATATTGGGGAAAAGCATTTTAATTTACACAATATCTATCAATTCCCACTTTTTTATTTAAGACCCATGAAAATTGTAAGGCAATTTACAGCAGAATATGATCTTTAGTATTTTGAATCCCTTGGTCTGTTGCAAAATACGAATTCCTTGCATTCAATGCTATCTCTTTTTATACAGTGTTACATTACTAACAACTGTTACTTGATTAATAATTTTATTAACACAAATCTTATAATGATGATAAGAGCAATTAATGCGGAAGTTGTAGTACCCCACCATAGACACATAGCCATTATTACTTATCTATTTTTAACTGCATTTATGCTTCCTTAAGCAAGTTGTTAGTCTTGCAGTTACACATAAGCATTTCAAAATCTTGTCAAGTTAACCCTTGCTTTACAAGGCAAAACCTTGTATTAGAAACAAGCATATTTCTTTTGCATTGCATAATTTTATTATTGCTTTGGGAAAAGAATATTATAAAAAACAATTTACAGGAAAACATGATCTTTTGTACTTAATAGCCTTTCTTCATTGTTAACAACAGTTACTTGTTTGACAGTTTTATAACACATCTGCTCTGTTGTATCTAGTGGTACCATACCAGTGAAAAATTCTGCTCCTGAAATAACACCATTTCCTATGTCCAGCTGTTTTAAAATCTTTCCCTATTTTTTATCATGAACCTCCCTCTTTTTCTGGTGATTTTCTACCTTGTCCTCTGGTAATGTGTGAGTAATTTTCATTATTGGAACTGCATACTCTATGTAACAGAATTTCTTCTCTTTCATTTCTTCCTTAAAAGAAATTATGTGTTAACTCCCATGCTGTTTTTATTTTATCAACTGTAAATTTTTTTATGGCTGATTATTTTACAACTTTACTTTTATAAATTTTTTTTAACATAAAACCTGTATGTGTAACCTCTACAGTGACTGCATGTAATGACATTTTTCCCTCTGTGAGGAATGTGGCTAAAAACCCAACAATTTGACTTGTCACATGCCTTTGCAAACAAATTTTGCATGTCCAAAATATATTGAAATCAGGTATTCAGTCACGATGTCCCTGTTCTCATGATTTAGATATACGAGTATCTCTCCCCATTTTTTTCTTTGTAACTGTTTTATTTGCATAGATTGCCTTGTTCTGTTCATAGATTGCTATTATAGAAACACATTTAAACTTTTTAAGACTACCGCGGTGGTGCAGCGGTAGCGTTGTTGCCTCACAGCAAGAGGTTCTCCCATTCGATTCTCGGCTTGAGTGTGGGGAGTGCCTTCTGTGTGGAAGTCTGCATGTCCTCCCCGCGGTTGGGTGGGTGTTTGAAAGGCATGCGTAAATGGGAGTGCCTTGGTTGAACGTTGAGCTGGCACCTCGGCGTTCGTCAAAATCTACTGCCAATCATTAGCGGACCAGAGTTCCGCTGTGGCGACCCCTACCCGGGAAAAGCCAAAAGACAACAACATTTAAACTTTTGTAAGACTGTTAGCAGACTGTTACTGTACTGATACTGTTTGATTGTTATTAACTTACACTGATTTTTATGAACCAACATGGTGTGCTGCTTTTGCTTGGATTTTTATTAGCTGAAAAATGCTATTTGTCTAAGTTTTAATGACTCTTTACTTTACTACCTGTATGTATTGCTGTGTATTATTACCCGGATGGCAGTTACACCAGTTTGAATAATGATGTTTTTTTCTGTACGAGTTTATTTATAAGATTGTTTGCTGTTATAATTTATGTAATGCATTCTTTTTAAAATATGACATTACAGTCACTGTTTTTTACCAGTATTGATCCTGTTTGCTGTATGCATAAGCTGCCTTTGGAAACATACTGTACTTTTAATGTGGGGGGGGGGGGTTGACCCTCTCTTGTTACTATAGAACCTTTTATTTAGGATTTGTCATAGGTACTGCCTTACATGTTATTCCATTTTCAGACATAGATGTGGACTTACATACCCAACATTTAAATGCATTGTTTATTCGTATTAACTTTAACTTTATGCTGTATTTGTATTAACTTTACTTTAAATCTGTGTGGCTGTAAGTTATGTCTGTGTTTATTCTGAATCTGTCCTGGCTTATTAAACCAGTAAAGTATTTTTCTGTCTTTTATGTCCCCTTTGTTTAATTAATTAACATTGAGTTTTGTATACTAACATTGTCTTCCATTGCTTTAAACGATCCCTGTACTTTGCTGCCAGCTGATAACCTGTATTTTGTTAATTTATTGCTTTAATGCTTATTGCCTGCCATGATCTGGTATTTCATAGGGCAAACTTTATTTTTTATGTATCCCTCAGTGTTTGTTCCTGTGACTGATTGTCCCTTAATGTATTTTCTTTATCTTGATTTCTTTCACTATTTTTGGGTTTGAAGAAGTACTATTATAATGTGACCTATTTTCTTACAAGTAAAACATATCACCTGTTTTTCTGAACTTGGTTGTGTATCTGTCTGTAACCCTGGTGGAGCAGAAGCTGCTCGTGTTCCCCATGTTTCTTTAATATCAGACCATGTAGTACATCCCCTTCCTTTCACCACGTAGTCTACAAGCTGTTTTTGTATATTTCCTATGTGCATCTGCAATACTGCGTAATTTTTCATCCGACCATGTATTCCATCCCCTTCATTTTACCATGTAGTCTACAAGCTGTTTGTGTACATTTGCTATGTGCGTCTGCAAGATTGCATACTTTATTTTTAAAATGTCTAGCACTCTGGCTTAATTTCCGAGTCTGTATCTGTCTGTTAGGCAGAAACTGATTTTAAAGCTGTGTATGCATTTTGCAGAATGTCATTAGCTGTTTCACGGAACTGCTTTAACATAACATCTTGCCTTACTAAAACATTGTTTTGCTTTTTTCTGTCATGCTATTTAGACTGTCTGTAAAACAGTTACGTGAGTTTAGACACTCACCTGTTTTAGCTGCTTGGTTTGCTTTGCCATTTGCCAAAGCATTTACTATAGCCTTTCCTGTATATTTTTGTATGTACGTTGATTTTGACAATACTAAACTGTCCCTGTAAATCATTTTGGGAATTAATGCCCATAACTCTTGTAATGGAGCATGTTTTAGGATTTTGCAAACACTGTTGATGAATCCCCTTCTGACCCAAGGTGGCATGTGCAAATGCAAAAAAAAAAATTAAATAAAGCATTATTTGAAATAAACCACACAGTGTTTGTCAACCATTGTTTAAATGCCAACATATTGAAACAAAATGTATATATTTTTTTGTCTTGCCACTGAGGCAGAGTTTATAATAAAGACTATTGAGATATATCACTGTCATTTCTGCTGAACCCTGCCCAATGTAAACCTTGCTGGCCTTCTTATAACTGTCTTGTCAGATTAACCTCTGTAGTTTGTGCCCTTAGTAAATGTTGTTGGTCTCTATCTGGTTGTTACGTTAAACCAGAAATGTCATTATGTAAAGTCTGAATGCTATGCTGACTTTGTTCCTCTAAATGGCATTATTGTCCCTTACTACTGTCTCTAGGGAAAGTTTTGAAAAGCTGTGAAAACCTTTTCTTTAAAAGGTTAATATTGATAGCACACTGTACTATGTTAGAACTTTCTTGTATTTGCAATATTTACTATAAATAACATGTTTATGTAGTCTATTACATTAGACAATAATTACATACACTTGTACTGTATGAGATTTAGGTGACTGCAGAACATACATTTAACTGTTGTATATGTGAAGAACTAACAGCGCTAGAATCAAACAGATTATTTATCAGAACAGAATATATCTTATTGTATGGCTTACATACTAGACTCCTGTGACAAAATAGACAGAAGTTAGGAAAGTTACTTTCACATAAAAAAGTCTTCATGAATTGCTGTACATTTTGTGTATGGATTATAGGCATTTATACATTTATAAACACAGCTGTTATCTAATGTCTGAACATCAAACATTTCAGATTTACATTTTATGTCTGACATAGAAGGTTTAAACCATGTAAATTTATATATACAAAATGTGGGCACTGTAAAATTAACTGTCTGTACTTGCATCCATGTTATAACTGTGAAGTAAGTACCGTAATTTATGCAGAGGACAAGCAGGTGACCAGGCTGAAGTCAATCTGGAAAAGGACGGTGTTTCTCTACAGACGAATTGTAGGTGGTCCGACGCAGGACATCTTCCATGGTGGTGCTCTGTGTCCACCAACGAAGTGCTGGAACTGGAACTATTTCTCTGTTAAAGCACTGGAACTGTCAGTCTGTTGAACTAACGTAGTAATTAGTAGGGATCCCTCTGTAATATTAACTGCTAGTAACAGATATATGGTCACAGTCACTGGCCAAGGTTTGCCACTGAAAAAATATATTTCTTTCTTTACTGAAGAAAATGTCAAGCAGAGGTCTTTATTTTGCCTTTGAAGAAATGTCACTGAAGAAGACCAGACAAACTCCGTACTACTGTATCTGTTATACTTTATTTGTCTCAGAACAAATTCTTGCCAAACAGTTAATTCTGTCAGAGCTATTTCAGTTCTATTATAACACAGCTAGACAGATGAATAGACTAAGGCACACTTAGTCTAAGACGTCACCACCGAATGAAACATACTGTCCAATTTATATACTCTTTTCAACCAATGTTATTTTTAATTGGCTTGTGACTTGTTCTTCTGGTTTCTGTTTGTGTCATGAAAAAGTTCATGGTTATTTCATGCCCTTTTTTGGTTCTCGCTGTATCTGAAGACTTCACAAAAGTCTCTCCACATCATCTTTGTGTCACTTGACCTGTCTGCATATTATTTATTTATTTCTGCATCTGAAAGCCAAGAAAGTCACCTTCCTTTTTTTATATAACAGGATGCATTTACAATATTGCCCACAGCTATATGTTATTAATATCTAAGCTGAACATAAATGTTCTTGCAAAGCAAGCATATTATTTTGAAAACTGCTGTTTGGCCTTGCACATTTCCTTTCACTGTACACACAGTATATTGGGGAAAAGCATTTTAATTTACACAATATCTATCAGCTTGCTTTCTGTTATGGGTGTGACATCTGCTTCTCCACTGTCTGCCACTGATGTTTTGACATGACCTTTTATTGTTTTGCACATACTTTGCAGGCAAATCCAATGTTAGGACAAGCAGAACAGATATACAAGGCATAATTGTGCTCCTTCTGTGACAACCTGTCATTCCATAGGTATGGCTGTTGGCCATTAACATGTTATTATGACCTGCCAGTAGACTGACCTTCAGGTACCTGCTGTGCTACTAGGCACCATACCTGTCAACGTATGAGAGCCAGACATCTGGACAAAGCCATAAGTAATTAGGTGACAAAGGCTTAAATATAGGGACCATTTTAACTATTGGCCTTACAAGCCTAGAAGGGTGATACAATAACAGATTTTGCATTAGCATGCATTTTCTATAGGGTATGAAGTCTGAGACACTACAATCCATCATTATTTTCTGACTTTAGACTTTTGTGGTTTGGCAATGATTTGCCACACAACCACTATTTCATGATAAAGACCCAACAAATATAATGCAAACCCCTGTACATTCTGCAGAAGGTCTGTACAGTTGGGAGGTATGGCAGGCACTGTGTAGGTTACTCAGACCTGTGAACTGTTCATATATGTGGCCCCCTGTTCATGACCTGTCCAGCTTACTGGCAGTAATGGATATTGACATCAGGACAGTGTGTACAAATCCCACAATAGGTGTAGCTGACATGCAAAATAGTTGGCACTGTGATTCTTGGAATATGGCCCTGTCTACCACAGTACTGTACCTAGGCCACTAAGACACAACAGCTAGGAATAAATGCTGGCCACATCCTGACAGCATTTCCCATGCATATACATAGCTCAGTGACCCCTGCATATTGTGGACATGCAACAAGTTATCCTGTTGATTGGGACAGCCCTGGCAATGTGTGCTCTGCTGCTATTACCCTACAAACGTACATGTTACTGCATTTCTATGGGAATATGGGTGTGGGGGGGGGCACACCTGTTAACGGTACACATTTGCACATACAGTGCTGATATTGGCTTTACGTTTTGGTTCCATTTAGCATAGTAGTGTGACCTGTCTTGGAGAATAGAGGTATATCACTAGAGACCACAGGTTAGATTGTAATGGAATACAATTGAGTTTTAGACATCTTACCCTTCAGAGCCTTACTCCAACTGCAAGGCCTGCTGTGATATCACTGTGTATGTCTGTATGGGGGTATTCTGTCATTGACACCATTTGTGGGCCTTTGCCAGACATTCCTTTATGGTTTTCTACAGCTGACTTGCTGGGTGAGTCTGAGGGGTGAGTATGGCATCCCCACATTAACATCTATGCATGTGACCTCTGACCCCCCCTTAGTTGGCCCCTCACATATACTACAGTGGGATTTGTCACCTTGAATAATACTTCATAGTGTGGGGAAGCCAGTATTGGGTAGACATTTCCTGGTGTCCCACATAGCTGTCAGTTGTCTGCTGCTACCCCAGTAGGCCACACCATTCCCTTGCATGCATGCAGCAATACTATGGATATGCTTCTGGAACATACTACTCCATTCATTTATTGTTTAGAAGACTGACTTACCTTGTGCCTGCAGCAGTTGTGGGGATGGTGGGTGAGGGCTGACTCTGTCAGATGCATGCAGTATACTGCCTACACAGGGTAAGCTACAGGTAGTGTGATGTGTGTGGCATCCATTTTACTGTGTGTGCGAGCTGGAGAGAGGTATCAGTCCCTGGGTCCCTACAGTGTCAGTGTGTGTGCTATGCATTGCCTCTTTGCCAAGGCCAGGGCATACTGGGCACGCCTCTATCTGTCTATGGGCACTCCTCTATCTGCCTACAGAAGCATGCTCAGTGGGGGGGGGGGTCCTCCTCTGAGTCTCTCTGTGCCTGTGGAGACATTGGCAATTGTGGGGGCCTGTGTGGCCCTTTCCCATGCTGTTCCTGCTGCAGCTGTTGCCACAGGATCATATTGTGTAGCATGGCACATACTATGAACATGTATGCACATGTGGCTGGAGAGTACCGCAAGGCACCACCAGATATGTCAAGGCAATGGAACCGTGACATGAGCATCCTAATAATACACTCTATAATGATCCTGGTTTGTGCATGTGCCTCATTATGGCATTCTTGATTGGGTGTGTGTGCATTTTTGATGGGTGTCATCATCCACGGCTCCAATGCATAGCCAGCATCCCCCACCAGATGGCCATATGGGATATCCCCACTGGTAAATGCCTGGTACAGCTGTGATGAATGCCAGATGTGGGAGTCGTGATAACTTCCAGGGCTGCCAGCACACACATTCATGGTAATGCCCTGGGCCTTGCACATGACCTGGCAGATGATGGAGGGGAAGCCCTTGCTGTTTATGTAGACCCTACCCTGTTCAATGGGTGGTGCTTTGATGTGGATGTGCATGCAGTCTATCACACCCAGTACCTTTGGGTATTCCACTGCATGGTGGAAGAGACGCAGATTGCTGGTCCTTTCCTCATGGGTGTTGGGGAAGTAAATGTGCTCACTGACATGTGGTAGCATGACATCCAGGAACTGGTGGAGTACCCTGGATGCAGATGCCTGTGAGACCCCCATCATGTCCCCAGTAGGTCTTTGGAAAGTACCTGTATTTAGTATTCTTAAGGCTACACATACCTCGGTATCCACTGGGATGGATTCCCCTCTGTTGGCGCTGGGTCTATGTTGAGGCCGGCACAGCTCGATGATTTGCTGAAGTATGTTTCTGTCCACCCTGTAGCACTCTACTATCTCCAGATCATGTAGCCCCTGGTAGGTTACCCTGGGTCTGAACACTCTTCTCCTCCTCCTCAGTCTGGGGTGGTTGTCAACATTATCCTCCTTACCGCCTACAGCCTCTAGCACATACTGATGGATCAAAGCAATGCCAGCCCTTAACATTTATTCGGTTAAAATACACACACATGGGTGCACCAATGGTGCAGAGTTTGTGAGAAAAAACAGACTGAAAGGTGTTTGCACAGTTTATACTGTTGTGCTGCGGATGCTGCCTGTATGATTGGCAGGCTATAGTACATTCCACCTGCTTGCTATTTTATTTGTCCTTGATTGCTTTTATTCTGCTATTTTCCTTTTTTTCTTTTTCCCTTCCCATTTCCACCCCTTTTAAGCCCCAAGGTACACCGCACAAACCCGGTGCCCAAATGTAAACAGTCCTGCTATTTCCGGGGTGTGGGGGGGGGGCTATTTGTTTTAGGCCTGGTGTGCACCACACAAACCTGTTTAGCTAAACTAAACACTTTGCAGCAGGAATGGCCCTCCCCTGGACATGAACACACTCTTCATTGCATGGAATAAGTCACTACAGCCTGAGACACACACCCTTGCTTAGCTGTGCTTAGCTAAGCTCAACTGAGAACCATGGAGCTCCAATGTGCTTAGACCAAGCATGACACACCCTCTTTTCATGTCAGCTGTTTCTCCTGCTTACATGGCTGCCTTATAGCTCCTACACAGTTAGGTGCAGTTTTGCACTTTTCTGCTTTTTGTGATTCAGTAAATTTCCCTCATTAGCATACCCCACTGCCTTAATCCCTAGTTAAAGCACTACACCGGAGCCTTTCCCCTTAGCAACCACTGTTCCCTGCTATTGTTTTGATTCTGCATGCCATAGACTATATTGGCAAACTGCAGATTTCACTTAAAATTGCCTTTTCACATTTCTTTTTTTATTTTCAGCATGATCCCGTTTGCGCGCTGGTGCCCTATGCTTAAATGGCCGTGATCAGCCAAAAAAAAAAAAACGTTTATTTTTATAATTTTGCAACACTTTTCCATGCCAATGGTCATATATTTGGCCATTGGCATGCCTAAAGATTATAATACATGCTTTACTTTGAGCTGTCATGCCTCCGTTTTGATTTTTGCAGAAATGTATTCAGCTAGTAGCCGAATACATTTCTGCAAGCTACATTATTCTGCCACGGATGCCTTTCTGCTTTCTGGATCATTAACTGATCTCATTTGCATGGTTTCCACCAGGATTCCCATTTTTTATTTCTTGATACACTGGAAAATATTAGGGTACAACCTAACACCTTAATAATGGATGATTTCAACTACCCCACCATTAACTGGGAAAACTACTCATGTAAATCCAAAGGACAAACAGACTAGTAATCCAACAACAAACCAGAAGTAGGCAGGGCAGCACTCGACAGATGAAGAAAAAATATAAAAGTCCAAATAACTGATTTATCGGTTATTTGGACTTTTATATTTTTTCTTCATCTGTCGAGTGCTGCCCTGCCTACTTCTGGTTTGTTGTTGGAAAACTACTCATGTGCCAACTCTTGTGCTCAACGTTTTCTGGAATTCATAAATTCTAATGCCTTGGATCAACTTATCCACACCCCCACCAGGGGCAGCAATATCCTAGACCTGGTCATTACCAACATGGGCAACTGGTGTTCCACACCAGAGGTTACTTCCTCGTTGGTCAGATCCGACCAGAAGCAAATCACCCTAGACATCCACATCCCAGCCCCACCCCCCATTAAGGAAACCACTGTAAAAAATTTCTCCAAAGGCAACTTCAGGCTTCTTAAGACAGAAGTGGCAAACTTCACGACACCCATGCTGTTGGACAATAGAGATACGACTGCTGAATCCTATACAATTGCATTTTATAAGCACTTACATGAGTGCATGGATCGTGCAATCCCTAACAGAACCAAGATGCTATCCTCCAAAAAAAAGGAAGCCAATCTGGTGGTCCCCTGCTATAAACAAACTCTGCAACAGAAGAAAGAAACTGTTTCAACAAAGAGTAAAATCCAATGATTGGAGGAACTCCGTGGTCAGCCTCAGTAAGAAGCTGAGATCCCTCATAAAATCCTCCAAAGCTAGTTATGAAAACAAAAAATCGCCACTGATTCTAAAGACAACCACAAAGCATTCTATAGCTATGTCAAGAATCTCAATAGCAACACTCAGATCTGCTCTGAGTTACAGCACAATGGCACTAAATATACAGAACCACGTGATATTGCCAACATCCTGGCAGATAGGTTCAGTGCTAACTTTACCCCTCTCTCATCCCCTAAAGGCCAAAGCCAGAAGAATGCAAAGTACATGTAATCACGGCTGCACAGGTAAAAAACACACTCTCCAAAGCCAAGAACACAGCATCCATGGGACCTGACAACATCCCAGGCTGCATTCTACATGAACTACAGAACGAACTGGCATCCCACCTAAGTACCATGTTCAATCATAGCTTCACCTCAGCTTTGTGCCCACTGAATGGGGCACATCAATGGTTATCCCACTCCACAAAGGGGGAGCCACCATGGACCCCGGGAGCCACCACCCCATTAGCCTGACGAGCCTGGTCTGCAAGGCTATGGAGCGTATTATCATGAAACTTATAAACAATGACATTAGTAATCTCCAAACTCTGGACCCTACCCAGTTTGGGTTTGTAAAAGGCAGATCATGTCTCCTAAACCTGATAGACTTCTTTGAAGGGGTCACCAAAGCCATAGATGAGAGTAAGGTGGTACACACAGCCTATCTAGATCTCGCCAAGGCTTTTGACATCATCCCCCACTCTGGCATTATAGACAAACTCACTAAACTAGGTATAAATCCCTATGTCACAAGATGGGTTGCCAACTGGCTCACTGACCGAACCCACACTGTGAAAGTAGCAGACTCTAAATCCAAATTCAGACCAGTGATAAGTGAAGTACCACAGGGTTCAGTCCTAGGTCCTCTCCTGTTTGGTATTTACTTCTCTGAAGTACAGGCTAACACAGAAGGTCTTTGGCTAACAAAGGTTGCAGATGACTGCAAACTAGGCGCCATAATCCAATCTCCTAACAATGTGGACATCCTACAAAAGGGCCTCACTGAGACAGATGTCTGGTGTCAAAGCCATGGCCTCAAGCCTAATGCCAAAAACTGCATTGTCATCCCTTTTGGTAAAAAGTCTGTACCCATGAACTACCACATAGGCTGTATTCTACTTAACACCGAAAGTGTGATAAGAGACCTTGGGACACAGGTGGACAGTAGTCTCTCCTTTGATAATCACATTGCCACAGTAGTCAGGAAATCCATCTACGTGGCACACCTCATCACAAAAGGTTTCTCATCCAGGAAAAAAGAGGTCATTGTTCCCCACTACTCATCACTCATTAGACCCATTATAGAGTAGAACGCCTCTTTTGGTATGTACCTCACAAGACATCTACAACAACTGGAAAGGCCACAGAAATACCTCACAAAGAGGATTACCGGCCTCAAACAGATGCCCTATGCAGACCATCTCAAAAAACTCCAGCTTTACTCTGTCGCATATCACCTACTCAGAGGCGATCTCTGCCTAACATACAAAGCTATGTCAAACCCAGAGCTGTTGGACATGCTCCACGTAAAGAAATTCCAATCCCTCCGAGCTACATGCTGTAGGGACCTAAACCTTTTCACCACAATAAACAGACCATGCTGGAGAGATAGATTCCTGTCTCACAGACTTCCCATACTCTAGAGCAAACTACCTATCTATATCAAACAAAGCTCCTCATTAGCACTCTTCAAGAAAAATCTTGATGACTGGATGGGAAATTCACCCCGGGGATCACTTCTGTGACTCTGCTTGACAGGGGCACAGGAAAATAATTTTCTTGGGTGGCAAAAGCCAGGGTACCATTTGCCTAGGCTTATATAGGCCCTAGGGCCAATAGCCTGGTACCTACCTATGAACCTATTAGCATAATCGAGTTGTGTCCATGGCAGAACAGTGTTAGCAGGCTCGTGCACGTACCCAGGCTTGTTTACTGGATCGCTCGGCGGCCATATTCCATGCAGGAGCTGCTACATTATTCCTGCATGGAAAAAAAGCTTTAATGAATACCGGGGAATGTCTTCAACATTTTATTCATCCAACTGAGAGCTTTCATATGAGGCTAAGCAGTCGTGTCTGAGCTAACTGACTGTTGAATATTTAGAAAAAAACATGACATTTGTGACAATATAAACAAGTATTATATGAACAACAATCTCTGTCTGCATCACACAGACGTCAAATACAGTGGCGGCTGGTGACTTCAAATCAAAGGGGGGGCTGCAGTAAATAGCTGAATGGGTGGGGTCAATGGGAAGGTGTGCAGTCAACTAGAAAGGGAAGGAGCTGTGCTCAAAACCACAAAAACTAACTTTAATTAAATATGCTGCCCTGGGTGCCAAACCCTCATTATGAGAGTCCAATCAAGACAAATGAAGTGTAAAAGAATAAAAATATTTCAGTGCATTGGCTGCATGACAGCTTGCTTAATATCTAGATGGAAACAAAAAGGTTGTGAGGCATGAAAAAATAAATTACTTTTTAAATACATTACTGGAATGCCAGTCAAAATCAAGTATAAGAAAAACAAGCAGCACTCAACTCAAACCGCTTCTCCTTGCACTGCAGTTCTAATTATAATTTATATTCAGCTTTATTAAAGTACCAAGTAACATGCTGAAAGTAGCAATCTCTGTGATGCCCTCACTTGTAAAAAATGTTTCTTATCCAAAAAAGACCTGCTGCCTGACAACTATCTACTTGTTTCATGGGGAAAACATGATCAAAGTAAAAAATGAAAAGCAAACAAGAAACAAGCTCAAGATACATTGCTTAAAGGATTACTGGACAGGTTATGGACCACACATGAATGGCATTCTGTTTAGTTTACGGGTAAAGCCCTCAGAGATCACTGGAAATCTCCAACAAGTGTAATGAGCTTCTTAAAATAATGTAATCCTGTCCTTTATTACAAATACTGTCATATGCATTTCAATACCCAACGCTTATACATTATCTAGTTAAGTATTCTCTGCATGGCAACAACAGAAAGGCTTCAATGTTGGCAATTCTTTAACAGTATGCTTATTAAAGCTTACTTGCATGTTATGATCTCAGACAAGCTTACCTGATGGTCATTAAAGCATTGCTACTTAAAACACAGAGCAACAGGCACTTTGAGTAATAAGCATAAATCAACAGTACAAAAATAATACAGAAACCAGACCATTCTGCAAAATCAAGAACAGATGAAAAGCCACTTTAGTACTTGTGTCTACCTTAGATGGGGGGATACCCTCACATTTACACTGCATAACTGCTCCTTGCCTTGCTTGGACACATCCAGAGTCACTACATGGGGGAGTGGGGTGCAACAAGTATGTCACTATTTGAAATGTCTCTGGCTGACAGTGATGACCCTGACACATTTGTCATACCTCTCACCCTCAGAGCAAGAAATCTGGGCAAAGCCATACATAGAAGTGGGAAAAAGGCCCAAAAATAAGGACAATTTTTAAATATTGCTCTTATAAACTTAGAAAGATAATAGAATAGTAGGTCTTGCATTAGTATGAATTTTCTGAAGGATATGAAATCTGAAACTCAAATGTCTGTCATTATTTTCCAACTTCAGTCTTTAATGATTTACCACTAATTTGCCAAAAAAACACAATTTTATGAAAAATGGACAAAATGTGATGCAAAAATATAAAATAGCCACACAATACAGCTGGGAACCTGTCAAAGAAGGGACACTTTTTAATATTAGTACTGCTAACTTGAGCAGCTGACAAAATAAAAGAATCTACATGCATTTCTGAAATAAAAGTAATCTATAACTCTGATTATTACAGTTATTTCTTAATTGTAAACCCTCCATGTTTTCTTCCAAAATTGCTATTTTGCAGAGGGATTATTAGGGGAAGAGCAACATTTTGAGCCAAATTTGGGGACAGTTGAGAGGTTTGGCTATGCCTAATTCTATAAAGCAATTTATTTGCATGTACCTCTCAACCTGTTAATGCAATAAATCTGGACAAGGCCAAATATATTGGGGGAACATATAAACAGTACTAAAAATTGCTCTTGCTTAAACTGAGACAGTTGATAGAATAACAGGTCTTACTTTAGCGTGCATTTTTCTGAAGGTTATGAAGTCTGAAACTCAGTGGGTCATTATTTAGTGACTTAATTCCTAAATGATTTTCCAGAAAACCACAAATTTTACGAGGAACACACCAAAAATAAGACGCAAAAATCTATTCATTCTGTGAAAATCTGGACAGTTGGGAGGTATAGTTCAGCTTGGGCTGTCTGAGTTTGCCACCCTTCACCCTCACAAAATCATAGTCGAATGGAGCCCTTCCCCCTGCAGCCATTCCAATGATCCATTACTTGGCTATTTCACTCCATTTACCATAAACACTAATGTGCATACTGCTTTACTTCTATGATGATTTGGATTTCATTTGAAAGTTTTATTTTGCATTTTACAGCACAAACACTAAGACATTTGCTAAACAAAGCAATGCAGTCTCACAATGAAAACAGGCTTAGCATTAAAAACTTCTCTGCCCTTGAAACTCACATTCAATGAAACAGCATTGAAACCCACATTCAAAGAAAATACATTTTGCCAGTGGCAGATAAAGATTAACTTTGGGCTGTTTTCAAATCATAGGCCCCTTGCACATGAAACATACATGTGTCTTTGATACACCTTCCTGATTGTACTAAATTATATTCCTTGTACAATACAGTACAGTTGTTAGACGGCATTTTAAATTTATTGTTTTGAACATTTTTCCAGTAAACAATGAAACAAAATGCATGCACCAATGACAAAACTACCCAATTCAGAACATTTCCATCATAAAAGTCTACTCAACCTTCTACAGTCCACCAGTTTCAGTAAATATGCACAATCTCTGAAGTAGTAAAAGTCATCTAAATAATTCCACATTAAAGAAATCTGTAACAATGAAGAGGTTGCTGCTAGCAAACAACTTTATATGTCATTGTTTATTCATCTACAAATAAAGTGCCTGTTGCCCTTGAGGAAAAAATTGCCTATGTTGCATGCATTAAAAAAAATGATAAGCTAGTAATATCGCAATAGGGACTGTATGGCAAACTGATAACAGGTTCATAGTTACTACTCTAGGTATCTTTGCCAAAAAGGACTGCAGCATCCACCCAGTTTACAACACAGTACAGTATCAGCAATGCATCTATCTACTGTGGGAGTAGAACCCACAGCCTTCTGCATCAAAAGCAAGTACACTACCTGTTGTGCTATTAACAATGCAAGCAGACTCAGAATAAGCAGCACTAAAGTTTTGTTCCCCTGCAACTCTCAGCTCCTTGTAAAATCTACTCGACACGCAGTTGTATCTCTGAACTTTGCAGCACAAGAAATCTGGAAAAAGCCAAAATTTATTGGGGGGGGGGGGGACAAAAGCCCAAAAACCAGGGCACATTTTAAACATTGCTTGTATAATGTTGGAAAGTTGCTAGAATAAAATGCTGTGTTACCACCATACATTTCACTGCCACGTCTTTAACCCAGGGGACCCTGTGCAAAACAGTCAGAGAAACATACCACTATGCCAAATCAGCTGTTTCGTGAAAGAGAGAAAGACGAACTTAAATGGCTACCATTTAGTGAATTCAGTTCTCACCATAGCTGTCAACCTCTTGGCATTAAACACCTGAACAAAGCCAATAATCGGGGGAATACAGCCCCCAAACATATTCAGTGAATTCAGTTCTCACTATAGCTCTCGACCTCTTAGCAAAAAACATGTGGACAAAGCCAGTAATGGGGGGGGAATACAGCCCCCAAACATTCAATGAATTCAGTTCTCACTATAGATAACTCTCAACCTTAGCACAAAATACCTGGACAAAGCCAATAATGGGGGAATACAGTCCCAAAAATAGGGACAAATTTCAAATATCCATGTTATAAACTTAGACAACTGCTAGAACAGTTTTGTGTTACCATCTACTTTCTGAAGAATATGAAGTCTGAAATTCAAATGCCTGTTATTTTTAAACATTTAACCAGGAAACTAGTCTGACTTGGAACAAAAGACAATTTTCAGCAGAGCAGGGAGAAATGCCAGACACATCTTTGTAAGATGGGAAGACATGCAGACACCACACAGAAAGCACCCCAGCCAAGAATCAAACCAGAGAACCTGTAGCTGTTAGGCAGCAATGCTACCAGTGCACCACTGCACTACAGATATTGCAAGGAAAATTGTAGATACAGAAACCACAGATTATATGAGGAACAGAACAAATATGAGGCAAAAATCTGCAAATTTGTTTAGAAATGGTGGTGGATAGGGAATTCAGGTCCTTGCCACCTACATCTAAGGTACAGGGCTCAAGCCTGAGTATCTCTACCCACTACCATTTGTTCTCTTTAGCCACCAGTATATAGTAACTGGGGCATTACACACACACACACACACACACACACACACACACACACACACACACACACACACACACACACACTTACTTCACCTACCTGCTGTAAATAAATGTCCTAGTTACGAAGCCTTCACCTACCCATTTCACGAACGAAGCAAGCCCACACTCCAGCCAGTGACCACCATTTCATGAACGAAGCAAAGCCCACAATCCAGAGAGCGACCAAACACCTACCTGAAGCAGTAATCCACGAATGAAGCCAAGCCCGCCCAATGAAAGTCCCACGAGAGCAGCAGCAGCTCACCCCTCATTGGTTCAGCCTGCAGCCAAAGCAGTCTGGAGCTCCTCTTCTGTGCGGTCGTCACCGCACAGATTCCTGGGTATCTCAAAGCAATGATTGCTGGGTACCTCTTTGTCTCTATCCGGACTGCTGATAAAGGCAGTCTGAGTTCTTCTAATGCCTCTGCGCATGCGCAGAGGAGTCGGGGCTCGTGAATTTTTTTTCCCGTTTTTGTTTTCTAGTTTTAAAGATTTTTCTTTTGTATTTTCTAGGTGGGAGGGCTGCAGTCCAGCAGTCCAATAGCACGAGCCACCCCTGGTCAAATATCAATACAGTTGTGTTTGCCATTGTATATACTTTGCATGTAGCATGGTTTTGGAATTATTACTGCAAATATGAACAAGTAATATTTGACACCTAGAGGTGTCAGTAGGATATAAATGCAGAAAAACTTGGAAGCATCACTCAGCTGTAATGAGTTAAACAATATTGGGAAAGTATTAACTATCTGTTACAGGTGCTTTTCACTGATAATTTTCAACTTATAAAATCTCTAGTTTTGTTGAATACACCTGTACCTTCTTGTGTTTCAAGGCAAAAATATATAATTTTGTGGATTCTCCTTGTTATTGCAAGGAAAAATTTTACACAGAACTGGGAAGCTGTAATTCCTCCCAATTTTAAACATTTCAGGAACATGTTTTTATCAGTGTCGCAGTTGTAACTGAAAAAAATCTAGGGAAGAACAGAACAACCTATTTCCTTAAACATTGCATGGCAGTATGTAAATCAAGTGCTGGAAATAGAAGACTGTAATCCTATATAAATAGTTGGTTTTACAATGATTGTTTTTTGGAATTTTCTTCACTGTAAGCTTTGACTATGTTATTATTTCTTTGATATACATATTGTATATATGTTTATGTTTGCAAAAATCAATAAAAATGTATTTAGTAAAAAAAAACTGTAATGATTTAAATGCTTTAAAAAAATGGTACAGTTTTAACAATGAAAAATATTAAAGTAGTTTACAATAAATGCAAGAAGGGTTTATCTATTATACAAAACAATATAGATGCACATACTGACATTAAGATATTAAGATATATAATCTTACCAGTTATTTCTTTAAGTCCTGTTTTTTCAGCCATTTCAAGTGTCTCTGAGTAAATGTCCCTTTTTGTAGGTGAAATATTTACATATATTCTTTCAGATTCCATGGCAGGCTGCCTGAATTCTAAAGCTGCAGAGAACTCTGTTTTTTTCTATACTGATTCTTCTAAAATGCAAGTATCAAATAATGGACACATGAAATAATTTTGCCTGACTAACTAAGCATATTTTTTGAGGAAGTGGTTTCAAGTCATAGATTTCCTTCAGTCTTCACTGAAAAGAGGTAGTTTCATTGACTAATAACCTATAGTAAAATGTTTTCTTTAGTGGAAAAGGCTCTACATACAGAATTTATGTTATTTATCATTAAAAAAAGTTAAATATTTTGTATCTCATATGTGTTACAAACACTCCTACAACAAATGGCACAACAAGAGGTAATTAATGAAGAAGCTATGATCAATGCTCCCAGAAAGTTCTTTTATTGTCAAACAAAAATGTTCATATTAATTCATCCTTAAGTTAAAAGAAGTCGGACAATTATAAATCTCAATAAATAATGCAAAGTTTTACAGACCTTGTACATGGTAACAAAATAACAAAGATTTTTATAGATGTGAACATGTAAGCAAAAAATACCAATTAGGCAAGTGCTTTTAGTTGGTAGAGAGATATCTTGGTTTCTGACACCTGTTACTTGCTCTCATAAACTCTCTTTTCCAATTACTTAAACAAAAGACAGTTTACATGCACAAAATGTACTATAAACTACATGCAGTACACTGATCAGTTCTCTTAGTCTGTGACATACTGTCCTCTAATTAATTCATTCATCTGGATGTCTGGACCTCCAAACTGTTCATAAATTGCTAAGCCAGTGACTAATAGGTTACAAGCTTAATATTATACAAATGTTTTCATGACAGCACCATGGAGAATCATCTACCCACCCGCTTGAAGCATAATTAAGTATGTAAGTGTAAGCAAATATTTCAGGTAAGATAATTTATATACAATAATGGAATAGTATCAAATATGTTGAAACATGCTTAAATATTAGTTCATGAGGTTCATAGGTTCATAGGTTGGTACTAGGCTATCGGCCCTAGGGCCTATAGAAGCCTAGCCATAACAATTCCCTGCTACTTCTTCCCACACTATTTACTTCCTGGACCCCTGTCTAGCAGGGAGACTGATGGGATCCCCGGGGTGAATTTCCTTTCTCCCATACAATCTTCAAAGTTTCTTTTGAAGAGGGCCAAGGAGGCACTCAGCTTTACATGCATGGGCAGTCTATTCCGGAGTCTGGGGAGTCTCTGGGTCAGTAACCTATCCCTCCAGCAATCAGATTATTATGATGACAAGGTTTAGATCCCTGAAGCGTGTGGCTCTGAGGGATTGGGATTTCTTTAAGTGTAGCATGTCCAACAGCTCTGGGTTTGACATGGCCTTGTATGTTAAGCAGAGATTGCCTCTGAGTGGATGATATGCGACAGAGTATAGCTGGAGTTTTTTAAGGCGGTCAGCATAGGGCATCTGCTTTAGGCCTGTGATTCATTTAGTGAGGTATTTCTGTGGCCTTTCCAGTTGTTGCAGGTGTCTTGAGAGGTACATACCAAATGGGGCATTGTATTCTATAATGGGTCTAATGAGGGATGAGTACAGTGGGACAATGACCTCCTTTTTTCCTGGAAGAAAAGCCCTTAGTGATGAGGTGTGCCACATAGAAGGATTTCCTGACTATTGTGGCAATGAGGTTATCGAAGGTGAGACCACTGTCCACCTGTGTCCCTAAGTCTCTTATCACACTTTCGATGTTTAGTGTACTGCCACCTATGTGGTAATTCACGGGTACATGTTTTTTCCCAAAGGGGATAACTATACATTTCTTGGCATTGAGCTTGAGCCCATGGCTCTGGCACCAAGCATCTGTTTCTGTAAGGCCCTTTTGTAGAGTATCCACATCATTTGGAGATTCATTAATGGCTCTCAGTTTGCAGTCATCTGCAAACTTTGTTAGTCAGAGTCCCTTAGTATTGGCCTGTACTTCAGAGAAGTAGATGCCAAAAAAGAGTTGTCCCAGGAATGAACGCTGAGGTACTCCAGTTGTCACTTGTCTGGAGCTGGATTTGGAGACAGCTACTTTTACAGTGTGGGTTCTGTCAGTAAGCCAGTTGGCAACCCATCGAGTGACGTAGGGATTAATGCCCAGCTTAGTAAGTTTATCTATGATTCCAGAGTGGGGGATGGTGTCAAAAGCCTTGGCAAGGTCCAGATAGGCTGTGTGGACCGCCTTACCCTCATCCACGGCTCTGGAGACTGATTCAAAGAAGTTAATCAGGTTCAGGAGACAAGATCGGCCCTTCATGAATCCAAACTGGATGGGGTCCAGTCTTTGAAGGTTGCCAATGTCTTTGTTTATAAGTTCCATGATAATACATTCCATGGCCTTGCAGATCAGGCTTGTCAGACTGATGGGGCGGTAGTTCCTGGGATCCAAAGTGGATCCCCCCTTGTGGAGTGGGATAGCTGCAGCTGTGCACCACTCAGTGGGCATGAAGCCTGAGATGAGGCTATGATTAAACATGACACTTAGGTGAGGTGCCAGTTCATTTTGTAGTTCATGTAGTACACAGCCTGGGATGTCATCTGGTCCCATGGATGCTGTATTCTTAGCATTGGCGAGTGCGTTTTTTACCTGTGTGGCCGTTATTACCGGGATTTGGCAATCTTCCAGTATTGACATTGGCCATTTAGGGGGTGAGAGGGGGGTGAAGTTGGCACTGAATCGATTTGCCAGGATATTGGCAATATCCTTGGGATCAGTATATTTAATGCCATTCTGTTGTAGCTCAGCGCAGATCTGAGTATTGCCATTTTTGATTCTTGACATAGTTATAGAATGCCTTGTGGTTGTCTTTGGAATCTTTGGCAATTTTATTTTTGTAACTAGCTTTGGGGGATTTTATGAGGGATCTCAGCTTCTTACTGAGGCTGGTAAGGGTTTTTTTTTGCATCCTGGGATTTTTCTCTTTTCTGCAACAGTTTCTTCTTTTTGTTGTAAAGTTTGTTTATGGCAGAGGACCACCAGATTGGCTTCATTTTTTTGGAGGAGAGCATCTTTGTTCTATTTGGGATGGCACGATTCATGCATGAGTGGAAGTGCTTGTACAGTGCCTTAGTGTAGGACTCAGCAGTTGAACTTTCAGTTCCCATCTGCATGGGTGTCATGAAGTTTATCACTTCTGACTTGAGTAGCATGATGCTGGCTTTGGAGAAGTTTTTTATGGAGGTTTCCTTACTGGGGGGTGGGGGTGGGATGTGGATGTTAAGGGTGATTAGCTTATGGTCTGACCTGACCAATGAGGGGGTGACCATAGGTGTGGAGCATATTTTTCCCACGTTGGTAATGACCAGGTCTAGGATATTGGCGCCCCTGGTGGGACAATGGATTAGTTGATCCAGGGCGTTGGAATTTATGAATTCCAAGAACATATAGATAGATAGATAGATAGATAGATAGATAGAGAGATAGAGAGATAGACAGTAGATATATAGATGGATAGATACATATATACATAGATAGATAGATAGATAGATAGATAGATAGAGATAGATAGATACAGTTATATATAAGCAAAACAAAGCTATTTTGTGATTAACATAAAGCAATTTAATGAGTGCCTAATGACCATTTTTGTGTGTGTATGTGGCAGTAGTACTGACTTGCTGCTGCTTGTGAAAGAAGGAGCAATAGCCTTACTGTCTCTTCTAGACCTGCCTCAACTTGCCTGTTGAAGACATTTCTGATTGGCTGCTCCTGTTTTTCAAATATATTTAAAGAAAGATGGTTGTACAGCGAAGAACTCTATTCTACTGTGCTGCCATAAGCTGCATATTGTTATTTTAATAATGAAGGAGAAAGCAGAGAATGAACTCAAGGACAAAGCCTTTGTTTCCTCTGGGTAAGGATTAGCTGCACTAAGAGCAGTGTTGCAACACCAGTAGTATACTTGTTAGATACAGTCAAATCCATTTGCTATACAACAAAAGTCAACTAAAAAAGTGCTAATGCAGTAAGTACATTAAACACAAGAAGAGTCACATATCCTACATCTGTCAACTACTACAATCCTTCATCAGTATGCTAATAACATATTAAACACAGTTTAAATAATATTCTTATTTGTCTTTTCCTGGTTAGGGGTCGCCACAGCAGAACTCTGGTCCGCTAATGATTGGCAGTAGATTTTTATGGTGCCAACTTGCCAGCCCGACACCAACCCATTCACACATGTCTTTTGAATGCCACTCGACTGCGGGGAGGACATGCAGACTCCATGCCGAAGGCACTCCAGCCGAGAATCAAACAGGAGAACTTTTTGCTGTAAGGCAACAATGCTACCACTGCACCACCGCAGCATACAAACACAGTTTAAATAATCATTTCACTAAAACATGACACAACCAACCAATAAAAATTCCAATTAATTAACTAACCTTATGATACTTAAAGGCATAATGTTAAATAAAACATTTTCATAAAATATTAAACATTTCACCAACATTTTTATGTTTATACAAGATTATCACTTATATTGCTTTTGTTTAGCTACAAGAATAGGATTCATACTAACCAAATTATTAAGACGCGGGTATAAGTTAATTAATTGTAATTTTTTATTGGTTGGTTGTGTCATTGGTTTTAGTGGAATGATTATTTAAACTGTGTTTACTATGGTGTTAGCATACTGATGAAGGGTGTTACCTGAAAGCTTTATCCTGTGATTTATGAATAAACTGAGTGCTGCTTTACTGTTTTGCTTCATTTGAGCTATCTCAATACCTCCCAGCAAACTCCCACAGGTAAACTTGCCAGCAACTATAAATCCAAGCAAAGATAAGCACTGTGTTTTCACAGGTTTGTAGGTACACATGAGGGTTGCAGCTGAGCCCAAGAATAATTGAATTAATTGATCTTAAGGATCTCATGTAAACATTTTTTTTTGTTTCTATTTGCTGTGAGTACGTTTTCATAGTGTAAAGTGAACTTTTTCAGATTTTAAAATGTATAGTTTTTACTTTAGTTATTTCACTGAAAATACAAAGTTTAATTAACCTATGTTTTTACTTAGTCTATACAGAGCAGCTGTCCAGTTATTTTCTGATTCTGTAACATCTGGTGTTGCCCTCTGTTGATGCAGTTATGAGAAGAAACAGTGTATAGTGAGTAAAGTGTTTTCTGTAATCTGCATCAGATTTATCCACACAAAATGACACAAAATGCAGAACAATCAGTTAATCAGATAATAAATTAATAATTGCCAACAATTGTATGTTCTTATCTTGGAGCCCATCCAAGTTTGCAAGTCACATGTGGCTATTATAGTAATTCTATCAACAGCCGGATTGACATCACCTACCCAGAACTGCAGGATATCGAATGGCTGCTGTGTGAACTCATGGTTCCTAAGGGGCAGGAAATTGAATGACAAGCGGTTGAACAATGTTAGTCGAGGCTTAAGAGGTTAGTTGGATAAGCAACGTGCAGAGGTTGTAGAGGGAGGTCGCGCTTCAGTGAGGAACAGGGAAATAGCCCATTTCATCACTGTAGTGTGATCTCAGAGTTGGTATATTTAAGTAGGTGGTGTGGGGGCATAGCAAAATAGTAGAGGTGAGCTAACTGCCGTGTCTGGAAGAGGGGAATGTCAATGTTATGGAATGCACTTTATTATGCAAACTATTTTTGACATTCCTCTCTTTTGATGTTTTAAGTTTAGATGTTATTTTTTGGTCACATGCACATTTGATGTTAGTGCAGTCAACCTTTTCATGGTAAACCGAACAGCCGCTATCATCCACATAGTTTATAAGGAAAGTAGGGAGTAGAAGTCGATTGCCAGGCTTTTTTTCCATATAATTCAAACACACACATACACACACGCACACACACACACACACACACACATGGGTGCACACATACACTGCACACCAAGGGAAAATTTAGATTCATTAATCCTACTGCATATTTTTGGGATGTGGGAGTAAACCAGAGAACTGAGACAAAACCCACACAAACACTGAGTGGACATGTGGACACCACACAGAAGGCACCCAAGCTGAGAAATGAACATGAGATCCCCTTGCTGTAAGGTAAAAGTGCAACTCGCTACACCATTGTGCCATCTTGGAGCCCATTGTCTCAAGGCAGATCCCCCATGACCCCAACCTAGAATGTATACAACTTCAAATTGCCATTAATTAAACTATCACATCATTTCTAACTGCAACTCCTTCTCCATGCACCCCACTTACCATGAAAATTACCTAAATAGGTTCATGAGTAAGTACTAGGCAATTAGTTAGCAGACAATTATAAGTCTAGCCAATAACCCATATTCAGAAGTTCTCTCTAGTCTTAAGGAGGGCAATTCAAGAAAGACCATAGAATAATTTTGAGGCTGCCCATCCAAGTATCTAGGTTTACCTTGAAGGTGGCAAGGGAGTTGCTCTGTTTAACATGCAGTGGAAGTTTGTTCCAGAGATGAGGGATGCAGTTACTGTAGATATCAATCTATCATACTAATGTGTCTTATTTAACTGTTGATGAAAGTTTAGTTCCTTTAATAAGGTATTTGAGGGCCTATTTGTTCTCTAAAGGAAGAGGAGTTCAAACAGAGCTGGATCTTTCATCACTAGATGGAGATCCACAGAGGGGTCAATAAGACACTGGGTGCAGAGACAGAGCTGTCAGTCTGCCTCGATAGCTAAGATTGTTGAGGCCACTGACCTTTTTTGGTTAGGAATTTCTAAAGCCTGTCATGTTGAATGATATGTTTAGACAAATAAGTGCCAAAAGAGGCATTATATTCAATAATGAGTCTTATGAGATATGAATAAAGGGAAATTAAGACTTATTTTGGAATTAGATGAGCCAGACAGAAAGCATTCCAAATGTCTGTGGAGACATGATAATCAAATAACAAGGAACACAATTGTCTAGATTCCTTATGAAAGTGTCGGACTGATGGGATGTGTCACTTACATGCTAAGAGGAAAATGTTTTCTTTACTAAAATTAAGTATAGGTTCATAGGTGTTTAATAGGCTAATGACCACAATGGCCTTTTAAAATCCTAGCCATGCATCTCAAATCTTTGACAAGTTCTGGTACCCTTGATAAATGCAAGCAGGGATGTGGGAGATGAAACAGTTACAAGCAGGGGCTTGGGAAATGAACCATTTATAGGTTACCTGTGTCCATTGGAGACACAGGAGCCAAACCAGGGATGAATTTCATTTTCCCCATCCAATGGTTTAAGTTGCACTTGAATTGGGTTAGGGAGGAACTCTGCTTCACATGGATGAGGAGCCTGTTCCATAGATGGGATAGTCTCTGGGATACATACCTATCTCTCCAGCAGGTCCTATTGATATCACAGGCAAAGTTTAAGTCTTTAGAACAGGTAATACTGGTACTGTTTGATCTGCAGATATGTAGGGTGGGGCTTGACAATGCCTTGTATGCCAGGTATAGATCTCCCCTCAACTACCTGTAAGAGACAGTATACAGGGACGGGGCCTTGAGGTGGTCTGCATAGGACATGTTACTAATACCCTGTATTCGTTTAGAGGGGAACTTCTGTGGCTGTTCCAGTTGTTGGATATGTCCGGATAGGCACATACTAAAGGGGACATCACAGAATACAGTGGAACAATGACTTCCCTGGACTCAGATGCCATACCCTTTTTTTTCTCCAAACATCTTTATTACATTTTTACATATGACAAAGGCAATCTTACATTTATATAAATGAAAAACATACTAAATGATGCCACTTCAGTTGCAAATAGTTTATATCACAGACACCATTAAAACAACTGTAGTTGCAAACATTATACATCACTTATAAACCATCCAGTCGTTGTCAGTTAAGCATTATATGGCTCATTCAAATCCTGCCTCTTAAACCTCGTTCCTGCCCTGCATATATTGTTCCCACAATTCCCAATTGTTCCTATGTAGTTTGCTCCTTTCCTTTTCTAAAGATCCCAATTCCAGTTTTAATTATTTAGTTAGTTTGAATCCTATTCTTGTAGCTAAACAAAAGCAATATAAGTGATAGTCTTGTATAAACATAAAAATGTTGGTGAAATGTTTAATATTTTATGAAAATGTTTTATTTAACATTATGCCTTTAAGTATCATAAGGTTAGTTAATTAATTGGAATTTTTTATTGGTTGGTTGTGTCATGTGATTATTTAAACTTATTTAAACAATTTTATGCTGTATAATGATATACGGCCAATAAAATGTGAACTGGGGTGACGTGTCACAGTAATAATGTAGACGGATTTTGAGTGACGTGAATCAGCGGTTAAACAGAAAACCGCAGCTGACAA